>NC_064289.1:40529680-40612221 GCF_019186545.1 Solanum stenotomum | reverse complement strand
GCTCTGCATCTATTTCGTGATGCAGGTCCGAGCACTAGTAGCCAGCGTTGATCGAGCTTGGAGTAGACTTATCCGGAGACGGGGGTGAGCACACGGCGTTTTGTACTATTTCAGTCTCCATCTGTATATATAGACTTGTCTTCTTCCTTTCGAGACAGTCCAGTCTTTGTTGTCCAGTTTTGGGACTTGTACTCATTTTGTAGTAGCTCTGTACTGGTGACTTCCAGGTTCTGGGAGGGAGTTGGCTTACCTGCTGGTGGGTTATAGTAGGTGCCATCATGACTTGAGAAATCGGGTCGTGACACATGTCTTGAGGTACGATCTTATCTACGCTGGCTACGTAGTTTATTTGACTTCTAAGTTATCTGAACTCTTTCCTAAATCGGTGTTCAATACTAATTCCTTAATATATAACTATAATCTCATGTAAAATATCACTAGATTGAGTTAATTACTCAGAAAAAATTTCTTTAAGAGATAACTGAGCTGGACTCCATCTTTCTGAAAACTCCTTATCCTTTTTTGGAAATAGTACTCTCTTTTAAATGTAAAAAATAATACATTCTTTAAGGGTGAACTGAACTTTTGTTTAGCTAGCTAAAATTATTTTGAAACCTATTTATACTCTTGATAAAAATAGTAGCTCTTTTTCTCAATGTTAAAATAGTACTTTTGGAACAATTTGTTTTCCCTTAAAATCTTCTCAAAATATACTTTACAATAGTCTTGAACTCACTTTAAAATTCAAAAATTAATTCATGGAAATAAATACACAGAGACTTCCAATAAAAATCTGATAAACTAGTGTTCATGCGAAATATAAGCATGGACAACAACTCAAGGATATCAATACATGAAATATCAAAATCTCATAATAAGGTTATCAATTTTGGAATAAGAACACAATAAAATTCATAAAAAAATCAAGAAACTTTGAGTAGAACACTCGATTTAACTCTTACTAACTAAATTTCGATGTAGGAAATGATGACGAACTCAGTCCATCATTATGAATAGCCTTGCATACCTTGAAGAACAATGTTCTTTGAAAATTTGAAGAAAATCTTGGAAGATGAAGTGTGGAGAAATTCTTGGATTGAGAACCTTAGGTATCTTGAAGAGAATCTTGAACTTGGAGCATGTAGATCTTGAAAATTGGAGATATCCTTTTTTTTTTTTTTTTGAGTTCTTGATCTTTGGTAGAAGGACTATTAGGGATTTGAGAGTTTCTATACGTATAATGACGATATTAATTTAGAAGATGGACTTAGAGAAGTTAATTGAGGTTAAACGGTGAAGAATACCCATGTGGGAATGCATGCAGACCATAAAAATCAAAGAAAACGACATTTTAATGAGTCATGACAGCCAAATATGTGATTTGGAGGTCCCCTCGCCCAAATATTCGGTTGCTCACCAAATAGTACGTTAGATCACAAAAATAGAGAGAGACTTAAGCTTTTTAGGACATTTCAGCGAGATAATTCGGTGATTTGCCAAACCATGTGACGAGTCTCCAAATGGCTAAGTTTCCTCGCCAAATTTCATAGCTTGGATATGTTTTAGTAAAATGACCATAATTATTTACCCTAAACTCTGATTGATGCAAACTTTGTGCATTGGAAAGAGGAATTATATACCTGTAATTTTAAATGTGGTGGGCCTTCTAATTCAGTATATGTGACCTTTATATGAATTTATGTAAGAACATAGCTGATATGAATGCTTTGATCTTGGCTTTGTGTTTGAGGTCCCTTATAACCCTAGTTCACTTCTAATATCGTTGATACACTTGGTAAAGGACCTTCATATACAGGACCAAGTATGGCATCACCAAATTCATTCTCATATACATATGACAAAAGATTAAGATTTTAAGAGTAGAATTGTGTGGTGTTACAGAATTATTCGGGTCTTAGCGTAGAGATTTTTGGGATATTACAGTATGATGCAACTGCGATTAAATTTCGTGGGGTGAAAGTAAAGACGAATTTTCTGATTCCAGAGCTACCAGTTAATTGGCCTCCAAATCAGAATAGTACTGTTGAGTTATAGAATATAGTGGTGGCGGTGAAGGTAATTGAATCACCACCGACGTTTGATCTAGGCCTTAGAAGCATCAAGATCTCATCCGTTCGATTGGTATGCTTACAAATAGGGTAGGTAATTTTTTTTTAAAAAAATACTCAATTTCATCTTTCTCCAATTGCTGGAGGTTTTACCAAATGTATTCCTCATGGAATCACTTGTGCTTTCGGATATTTTTCAATGATATGAAATGAATCATTGCGAAACAAATTGTCGTAAGGACATGTCGACGTTCATCGATCGAAATGATGATGTTGTTCCTCTCACGACAAGTTGAATTCTTTCTTAATGATTGATTGTATGGATGATGATAAGCTCATTGAGATTAACCTTCATTTTCTAGTGGCATCGGTGAAAACAAGAAAACTGTCAAATTAGAGAGTGTCCATCGGTTTGGAACCGTCCTTTATTAATTAGTTGTTATCTCATTTAATTAATATAATCACCCTTATTATATCTGGTACTTAGGAGTAGAGTTAAAGGGAAAATAAGAGAAATAGTCTTAGTGTAATATATTGTGGAAGAACGACGACGATATGTTTATCGAAGAATGTTCACCATCTTATATTAATGTTGGAAAACATGGTGTCTTTATGAATTATGACTTCACACTTGAAATTTGTTACAAATTTAATGAAGTTGATATAAAAAAATTAATATTTTGATCTATTTAGTGCTACATTCAATTTTAATTCTGTAAATTATCTATGCTTTATCTTTTGAACACATTTTGTTTTTTTGAATCTTACATGAACTCAAAATGATTAGCTGGTTGAGACTGACGCAGGAGGAAGGGACAGTGGTAGTGGTAGGTTGAACTTATTATTCGTATAATTTTAATGAGTACAATATAGTTATGCAACATTATAAGCTTGAGTAGCTGACGAAGAAGGAAGTGTGAGTGGCGATGATAACAGAAGGAAAAATACTGATTATTTGGCACCTGTGGGTTAACAATAATATTTAATATGTATAATTTCACATTTAATGAAAGAAAAAAAAAAGTTTTACTGTAAAAGCAAAATGAATATTGTATTTATTTTTACTATTATGGACCTTGTTGCCATGCAGAGTATCCTTTCTCTAATTTATTCCACCTGGTGTGGTTTACATCTAAGTTAAGAGCGTGTTTGTATTAAGCTATGATAAAAGACATAAAGTCGCACCTCAAGTTTTTCCAAATTTTTAAAAAGACATCTTTATTATGTCGGAGTCTTGTTGATCCTTAACAATTCTAAACTGATATTATTACATAATTTTTTGTCCACTTGACATTGAGAGTGTATGCCCTCTCTTAAAGAGTGTGAGCAGCCTAAAATAATGAATATAATTTTATTTTTACATGTATTTTTTTGTAATCTTTTTTGTTATTCTTATTATTTATTTTTTGTTTTTGTTTTTTCGTTCTTCAAAAACTTATAGTAATCTTTGTTAAAGCTCATCACTTTCAATGTCAAAATTTATACCACAGTTGTACCCTCCTTCTTTTACTACTATTAATTATTTGTTTTAACTTTTAAGACTCAATCTATACTTTTTTTATATTTCGAACAATTTGATAAAACAATTAAATTTTAAAATGATTAGCATGTTACATTTAGCATTTTTTTTTTTCAAATTTCAATAAAGGACATTCAATTTTCGGGAAATTCATTGATTCATTAATAATTATCATTTCTAATTTGAAGTTATACAAAAATGAGATAAATTAATTGATGATTCCTTCAAAATTTTGAATTTTCTTACAAAAACAATTATATTTGTTATCAATAACTCAACAAAGTCTAGAAAATAGCATGATTTTTTCAAAAAAAACCATTGCGAAAAAAGGAAGTTCGTTGATGAAAAGGAGAAGAAAAATGTGTGTGTGTGTGGGGGGGGGGAGGACTCAGCTTGAACATGGGGGATGTTGTGAGGGTGAAGAAGACAAAAAGAAAGATAGGGGACGTGGTCAGCTTGAATGTGTGGGTGGGGGTTGGAGAGTGGAATTTATGTTTAATTCAAAATTAAAGTAAACAAAGAAAATAAGTCAAAAAGTAAGAGAAAGAGAAAATAGGATAAAGAAAAACTTAAAACCTTTTTAAAAAATAATCAAATTAACATGTGTCACGTAATAATTGGTGCGTGATAATACTTACTTTATAAAATCTTGGAGTGGTCGAAAAAAGATGTAATATTATCAGTTCAAAACCATTTAGGGGGTTATATTACACTCACATAGTTAAGATGCATTTTTAAAAATTCGAGGCAACTTCAAGTGTTACTTTATGTCTATTCTCTTTATGTTATTAAAACAAACGACGAGGCTCACAACTACCCCCTTATCTATTTTAAATGGAATTTAAATATCCTTCTTCTATTCTTTAGGTTAAAAGTATCTTAATTAATTTATTTTTTGCTCTGGAATACTCTTAACCTAAATAAAATGACTCAAAATTACCCTTCAGCCTCCTTTTGGTCTAAACATACCCTAATCGTTTATTTTTGGTTCAAGAATACCTCCTTCCACTTTTTAGTCTAAAAATATCATCAACCTTTGTTATCTATTTATCTTCATATAACTAATATTTATTATTATAATATCGATCGATCTTTTACCATATAAAAATATGTGGTTTTTTGTTATTTGAAGTAAATGATTTTTTGTTTTTTTTTTACATTAAATGTTTTGTGGTCAAATTTTTTAGTTAAAAGTAATCATGTAAATAAAATCACTAAACCAATTGTTATATTTTCATTCGAAACTCAAGTCAAGGCTTCAAATATTTTTAAGAACAACAGATTGTATAAAAAAATACATTTAATTTCTCTTGAGTTCATCTAATGTTTCATAGCTCTTATACCAACGATATATTATTGATAATTCTATAAATAAGGTAAAGAAAGGATAGTGCGTAAGAAGATTTTACCTCTATTTTGGAGAAAGAAAGATGTAATTTTCAATATACTCTCAACTCAGGTAAGAATAAATCGGATAGAGAAAATAATGACAGACATGAAGTCAAGATAAAATACTAAAAAAAGCATGACAAAGCATACTAAAAAAACTAATTAATACAGTAAATTAATATGATTGTTGAAGTGCAAGAAATATTAAATAGTAACAAAAAGGAATAATTAGAAATTGCCAAATTAAAATTACTACTACTAATATGAATAAAAAAACAAGACAACTCTCAATCATCTAACTAACTTTCTATTCTAATCCGTATCCTCAATGACCTTTTATCTAAGTCAGGTCCTTAGACAGCTAGAAAGTGGATCATGTCCTACATCTACCTATCACATATTCATCCAAGTCTATCACACCTCCACAATCTTGACATCTCTTCTTCTTCAGAGGCTTTGATAATCTGAAGTCTTCAGTTCATGAACATGGGAGTTCTTTACAGACTAATACTTTTCTTTATATTCAACATAATTGGTCAAAGTATACTTCTTTTTAGAAGTTGTCATTAGATTTTTATGACATATTCTTATCATAAAAAAAATCATGTTAAGAGCGTCAGTACGATGTCTGACATTCTCATTGAGTTTATCATTACTTTGATAATAGACATAACATATGTGAAGCTCCTTTTTTTATTTTATAGATGATTTGTATATCAAATATCACCTCCATATAATAATCATGCATTAGTTCATTGAATTTGCACTATATGTATAATGTATTTGTCTTACTTAACACGAGTCCTTTGAATTTCAGTGTTTGTAGCCAAAATCTAACTTTGCTGAAGATCTCATCAATCAGAACTGTGACACGATCTACAAATAATTTACATAATACACCATGAAACCTCTCCTTGTATTCATTGAGGAAATTCGTCAATCAATGTTCACCAAATACAAGTAAAAATGAGCTATAAATTGATCTTTGTTACAATCTTATCAATAATGAAAAGTATTACGGGTCTCTATCCATTATCTGTACCTGACTATTAACTTTGTTGTACATGTATCTATATGACCCTAGTATTAAACAATAATGCAAAATATAATTCCAACAATTAGATCTTTTCATAATAAATAATTTATATTCCCAATTGTTATTTATCAAAATGTGTTTAATTTAAAACCAAAAAGACCAATATTAAAATTTATAAAATATTTCTGATACTAATATGGAATATAAAATATTTTCTAGGAAAAAAATGTTGTGTAACATGTGTCCCCCACAATTCCATGAGTCAAGTCAAACACTATATTAATTGTGTTTTATTTTCTTCCTTTACCACTTGGCTATATAGGAAGCTCTTCCCCCTACTTTTTCTATCAACCTAATCACTTGTTCAAATATCTTTTAACAAAAGAAAATGAAGAAATAGATAGAAAAAAAGAAATTGAAAAAATAAAACAACAAACAAAAAAGGAAGTACCACAATTAGAAGAAGTAAAATATACTAAAATAATAGAATTAGAAAAAGAGCTGGCAATATTGAAAGAAATGTATGAAATTAAACAAAAAGAAAAAGAACAAAAAACAAAATTAGCAAATGTGAACTTAGAAACCATCTAATTGTTATCTCCTATATTCAGGTTAGTCAAAAATACAGAAACATAAAAAAGATAAAAATCATTCTGTCAATTTCATCTTTTTTCTATTTTTGTATTTTTGACTAACCTGAATACAGGAGATAACAATAAATAGATTTAAAGAAAAATTGCAATTAGAAGAAGAACTAGAAGAAAAAGAAGAAAATAACCAAGATAATCTACCTGAAATAAGAATTGATGAAATAAACGACGATGATCTAGATGAACAACATTCAGAAACAAGTGAAACATATACGGAACTTTTAGCAAACATGGATAATACAAAGAATTTAGAAGTAAATACAGGAGACGTAGACATGAATGAAAAACCTAGTACATCAGGAATAAAAAACCCAAAAAATTTAAAATATTATATGCAAACTATGAACAATATGATAAAGAAAAAACTATATGGGATAAAAGATTGAATAAAAAATAGACACCTAAATCAATAACTGAACAACATAATTTTTTAGATTTAGACTGTGTAGCAGATATAAATAAAACAATCCAATTATGGATGAGATATATTTCAAAACAATTAATAGATAACAAAATAGGAATGACAGAAACACCAGGATATATAGAAAGAACACCTATAGGAACAGTAAAATTATGGCTACAAAACTTATCAAAGAAAAGTTTAAAAACTTTAAGAAGTAATAAAAAATTTGATAGTGAATTAGCTACTACAACTATGAAATATTATATAAATACGAAGTAGCTATAAGAAATGAATTTAGTAGTATGACAACAGAAGTAGAAGAACAAAATAAAGAAAAAATCATAAATCGGAATCTAATGACAAAATTAGCAATATGTAATATGTGTTATATAGATGAATATACATGTGCACTTAGAGAATACTATTATAAAGGAACATATAGCACAAAAGAAAGTAAAGAAATAAGAAAATTATAATTTACAAAATTACCAGAACCTTTTAATTCAAAAGTAATAAAAAGTTGGAATGAAGCAGGATTAACAGATACTTTAGGAGCTAGAATGAAATTCTTATAACGATAGTTTATAGAACTGTGTGAAAAACATAAAGAACAAATAAAAATGAAAAAAATATTAGTAAAAAACCTAGCATGTTGCAAAAATAAAACAGCACCCCAATTTAGTTGTACGAATAGGTATTATAAAAATAAAAAAAGAAACTACAAAAGATATAGATCAAAATATAAGTATAAAAGACCAAGTATAATAAGTGCAGTAAAAGGTAACCTCATATACCAAAAATTTAAATTTATAATAAGTGCTAACTACTCAATAGCAATAAATGACAGAAATATAGATAAATCACTAGTATTATATTGGAAAATGTCAAGGATAGAACTAGCCCCAGAAGTAAAATATTTACAACTAGATGTAAAAACTTATATATTTTAACAACAAAACATAAAATAACAGCAAAAAGTAAAATAAAAAAATAAAAATAGAAAATCCTTTTGAAAGAATAGTTACAGTCATAGGTAATAATGATTATAGTTATAATGAGATTGATATAGAAGAAGATTTAGAAATAGTAAAAGAAAGATTAAGCACATCAAAAAGAATAAACTATGAAATACCCCAAATATCATCAAATATGAGTACCTCAAGAAGAATAGATAAAACTCCACAAAAATCAATAGAAGAAGAAATAAAACCATATCATTACTACATAACGGGAGTAATGGAACAACGAAAATATCTAATATTAATAAATACAGGACAAGAAGAAAACTATATTACAAGAGAATTAGTAACAGAAGATGAAATAATAACTACTGAACAATTATGCCCTGAACTACCAAAGGCATTAATAAACACCGAAGAAACTACATAAAAGGAAATAATCATTGGAGGAGTACCAATAGTAATAAAGTTTAAAATATATCAAGGAGATAAAACTATCACTTTAGGAATAAAATGGTTAGAACAAGTAAAATCATATAATCTAGAAGACAAACAGTTAACAATAAATTATGAAAATAAAAGAGTAATAATAAAAAGAACTTTAGTATGATAAAAATATGAAAATATATATACTTGCAAAAATAATAATAGAGGGATATTACAACATATATTATACACCAATGATAGATACAGGAGCAAAAGCTACTATATGTAAATACAATTGTTTACCAGAAGATAAATGGGAAAAAATAAAAACACCGATAGTAATAACAGGATTTAATAATGAAGGAAGCATGATCACATATAAGGCAAAAAATATAAAAATACAAATATGGGATAAGATATTAACTATAGAAGAAATGTATAACTTCGAACTTACAACAAAAGATATGCTATTAGGAATGTCATTTTTAGAAAAATTATACCCACATATAATAACAAAAACACAGTAGTGGTTCACAACACCGTGTAAACAAAAAATAGGAGCAAAAAGAGTAAATAATAAAAAACGAAAAACAACAGAATGGATAAAAGGTAGTGAGAAAATTACACAAAAATAAGAAAATATAAAAGAAAAAGACACTAAAATAGAATTAATTATATTCTCTATAGATAAAGTAAAAATAATCCAAGATAAGTTAGAATTATTATATAGTGAAGATCCATTACAAGGATGGGAAAAACATAAAACAAAAGTAAAAATTGGGCTAATTGATAATAATAGCATAATAACCCAAAAACCATTAAAATATAATTTTAAAGATTTAACAAAATTCAAGATTCATATAAATGAATTATTAGAAAAAGGATACATACAAGAAACTAATAGTAAACATACAAGCCCAACATTTATAGTAAATAAACATAGTGAACAAAAAAGAGGAAAAAGTAGAATGGTTATTGATTATAGAAATTTAAATGCAAAAACTAAAACATATAACTACCCAATACCAAATAAAATATTAAAGATAAGACAAATACAATGATATAATTACTTTAGTAAATTTGACTGCACATCAGGATTTTACCACTTAAAGTTAGAAGAAGAATCTAAAAAACTTACAGCATTTACAGTACCACACGGATTTTATGAATGGAATGTATTACCATTTGAATATAAAAATGCACCAGGTAGATATCAACACTTTATGGATAACTATTTTAAACAACTAGAAAATTGTATAGTATATATTGATGATATATTACTATATTCCAAACACACAGGATGAACAGATAAGGTTATTAGAAAAATTTATACATATCATAGAATATTCAGGCATAAGCCTAAGTAAAAGGAAAGCAGACATAATGAAAAAGAAAATAGAATTCTTAGGAATACAAATAGATAAAATTGGAATTAAAATGCAAGCACATATAGTACAAAAAATAATTAACTCAAATGAACAACTAGATACAAAAAAGAAATTACAATCATTTCTAGGATTAGTGAATCAAGTAAGAGAATATATACCAAAATTAGCAGAGAATCTAAAACCATTACAACAAAAATTAAAGAAAGATATAGAATACCAGTTTGATAAAAAAGACCAAACACAAATACAAAAAATAAAAATATTATGTAAGAACCTACCTAAACTATATTTTACGGATGAAAACAAAAAATTTACTTATATAGTAGAATCAGACGCCAGTGAAAAAAGTTATGGAGGAGTCTTAAAATACAGGTACGAAAAAGAAAAAATAGAGCACCATTGTGGATATTATTTAGGAACATTTACTAATACAAAAATAAGATGGGAAATAAATAGGAAATAATTATATTCAGTGTATAAATGTTTACTATCATTTGAACCATATATTGTATATGACAAATTTATTATAAGGACAGATAACACACAAGTAAAATGGTGGCTAACAAGAAAAATACAGGATTCAGTAACTACAAAAGAAATGAGAAGATTGGTATTAAATATATTAAATTTTACATTCACTATTGAAGTAATAAAAACTGACAAGAATGTTATTGCAGATTACTTATCAAGACAAAGCTATTCAAACTGAGAAAGAAAATACAATCGAAGAGATACTCAAAGCCATTACTACACTTTGTATCAAAGTGGATAGTATGGACAATGAGATACAAAAGCTAAAGACTAATGAAGATAATCTGAAGTCTAAAGCTAGTACAAGTCAGCAGCATGACTATAAAAATGCGGAGCTAAGTCGATCGAAAGACTTTAAAAATCCAAAGTTAAGAGGTGACGATGGGAAACACCTAAAAACCCATAATGTTTGTTTAAATATAGCTGCAGGTACAAGGAAACCAGTTATTGAAAAACAACGAAATGCAAATTTAAATCAGTTATTTGAAAGACCATTTACACAAAGAGCAAAAAACCCATTAACCATAGAACCACAAACTTCGACGTATGCAGATAGTCTAAGAAAAAGGTATATAACCATATTACAAGGACATACATCGAAAATATATACAAAATGCAGAGCTACCTAAACCTCAATCCTAGATCTACCACTACAAAAGATCCAAACCAAGACTATATAACCAAGAAATTACAAGGATACAACAAGCTAATCACACAACTAAAAATCAATGCTAACCTAATTAAAACATGTTATAATTATGGATTAATAAGTATTGCGTATACCTACGACGGAGAAGAACTAAGCAGTATACAAGAATTATACAAAGCATTTATTATATATAAAAGAGTAACCGAAGGGAATTTATTCTATGTGAAATTCTATACGACAACAACAGAGATATTACATGAGGAGATAAAACCTCCAATTCAAGTTGTAAAGATAGGCCTGACCAAAGATATGATAATACCGGAAGATATTGGAGAACAACCAGAAATACACCGAAAATTGAGATACCCAATTTTTATGCCAATAAAAGAATAATAGGTATATCAACTATAATACAAGAATTAGCCAATAATTATATAAATGGAAATGCTATATGGAGCTACTATTCCATAGACCAATTAATGATTTATGCCAACTCAAGGGAGCTAAGAAAATCAGATATGAATGAAGTCCAGAAATGGAATTTATCATTATTAAAACCAAAAGAAAGACCTACGACAAGAGCACTAAAGGCAGGATTTATTTCGACAGAACTATTAACCAGATATTACAAACTAGTTGGACACAAATACCCTGATCATCTATGTTCAAAATGTAATGGAGAAGACAACGTGATTCCCGATGTCCAGCTGGAATGATCAAATAAGATAGAGACGGAAGAAGATAAGAAGAAGAAGACAAGAAGAAGAAGACAAAAAGATAAAAAGAAGATAGGCACATGAAGTAAAATGTGCATTATTATGTAAGGAAAGTCGTAGATAAAGGAGAAGACAAAGAGATAAGATAAAAAGAAGAAGACAAAGAAGATAAGAAGAAGGAGACAAGAAGAAGAAGACAAAAAGATAAAAAAGAAGATAGACATATGTGCATTATTATGTAAAGAAAGTCGTAAAGTATACAATAGACATGTAAAAAAGTCGTAAAGAGCACAGTAGGCGCATTATTATAGAGAATAATATTAGATTAGAATTGTCTATATAAAGGAATGAACATGTAACATAATAGATAAGCCTTCAATAAACGAATCAAGCTTTCATAAAAAACACTCTCAAATACTTAAGATATTCATACTTAATAAATAATGGAACAACCTTCAGATATCATGGATAAGCAAAAGGCAAAGGTATATTGTTCAACAAATATGCAGAGCTAATTTAATATATTCCTGAATATCATATATATGATTGAATAAATTTATGTTAGTTATTATGTATTAGAATTATTTGAATCATGATTTCTAGTTTATTAGCACACTGGAAATAGGGAGAAAACTTCTATACTATGCCATCCTAATGTTGAAACCGGTAGGCAAGGAAAGCCGTTTAGGGGAGTAAACAAAGTTGAGGCACTAATAAGAAGGAAGTATCCGCTAAAGTACGATGCTAGTAGTGACAGGAGAACATGATAAACATATAATCTAGTTCATAATGATCTAATATGAATTTAATCAATTATGAATATGATAGGAAGGAATAATTGAAAATAAAAAACCTGCATAACAACGAACATGACTACATACATGCATGATGAAATGATAAAAAACTATGAAACTTTAATCTTATATATACTTAAAGGTATAGAGATAATTGAATTAAGAAGAATCATATGGGAAAAAATATTTAATGATGACGAATCAGAAGATATATTACACCAACAATGGTATGAAATAGACCTACATGATCTAGACCTCGAGAGAATAGAATTATATGACTTAGAAATAGATTCAAATTAAAATGAATTACGAATATTTACAATATTGGACAGAAGCTATGGAAAATATAAAACTGCTAGAACAATTAATGGAGAATAATTTAAATATGTACCTAAGAACCCAAAATATGTTATATCTAGAGTACATCATAAATAATATTAAAGAAATAACAAGATTAAAACATCTAGCAAAAGAATACTATAATAAAATCCTTACTGAAAATTAATATAAGAAGGATGAAGTCCGCACCTACAAAAAATCAAACTTAAATGTATATTTTATGGAGTGGTGGTTAGATCGTCTATGTTGTATGGGGTGGAGAGCTAGCAAGTCAAAATCTCACTTGTTCAGAAGAAGTATGTTGCGGAGATGAGGATGTTAAGATTAATGTGTGTTCTTACTAGGTGCAACAAGATTACGAATGAGGTTATTCGAGAGAATATAGGAGTGGCCTATGTGGAAAAAATAATTGAGAGAAATGAGACTCAAATGGTTAGTACATGTGGAAAAGAGGTTCATTGACGCCAAGTGAAGAGGTGTGAGAGGCTAATAGCAGATGGTACCGGTGAGGTAGAGGTAGGCCGAAGAAGTATTGATGAGCGGTGCTTAGACAATACATGGTGAAACTTCATGTTACAGAGGAAATGACTTTAGATAGGAAGGAGTAAAGGCCGTGTATTAGGGTAGAAGGTTAGTAGGGGTGAAGTTTTGTCTTGTTTGGTGTAGGTTTAGCGTTGTTAATTCCTATCATAGAAGTAGTTGTATCATTCTAGTTCTTGCCTTAGTTTGTGTGTTATGTCCCAATTATCACAATATTTTGTTTTTGTTGTTATTATTGTTTCTTTCTGTCTAATAGACTTTACACTAGTTTTCTTATCAATGATTATTCTTGCTTCAATGTTTTTTCTTCCCTTAGTTGAGTTTGAAGAAATTGAGATTAGGGTCTTGTGGAAACAGTCTCTCTAACTTCTCGAGATAGTGGTAAGGTCTGTGTACACTCTACGGCCTACCTTGATCCCACATATCGAGATGTTACTTGGTATGTTATTATTTTTCTTTTTATTGTATATGTATCATTTTAAAGAATACATAGTTATTAGGACGTGCATACATGTTGAGATGATTGAACAAGAACATTAAGTATTATTAGCTTTCTTGCTATGTATGGTTAAAATAACGAGTGAAGCAATAATTGACAAGCTAAAAATAACTAATGTTATTAGCATGTTGGTCAACACGACTTTTCGACAACAACCATCCAAGAAAATTATATATTAAGTGATCTTGATGGATTTAAATTACAGAACTTCAAAGTAATGACAAGTGCATAAAGAAAATTGCAATGGAATACAAACATGGGATATGAATATACTTAAAGTTAAACCTAAAAAAAAGTCTTGTATATTCCTTCCATGATGATAAATATCTGCATGTGAATTCTTCATTACAATACATTCTTGAGCTTTTATAGAAACCAACACATGAATAATTGCAGGTTTAGATCTAAAGATACCTTTTACAAATCATAATATCAACCACGGTCCATAATATGTGTTTGTAGACCTAAATTATGTTTCTTACATTTCATAACCTTAGGACTAAATCCAAAACCCTTTTTTATCATCCATAGACCCCTCAACGAATCGTAGATTTTTTCTATAGGATCTCGAGTCTGATTAAATGACTTTCCTGACCCTGTTAGCCTCTTACTTAAATGAGTTCAAAATAAAATTAAATTGTTATCCCCTAAAAATTCCCCTAACACTTTTCGCATCATTATGCTCAACAAATCTCAACATCAAGTTGTTCCAAAATCCGTTCGAATTCATAGTAATTTCACACAAAATCACCAAGTCATGGGTAAAATAGAGTTCAGATGGACAAAATGAAATTTTGATTGAATTCAATCACAAATTTCTATAATTTCATTTGAGTTAGTCTCCAAATTTACCTTTCATGAGGTCGAATGAATTTAACCTATACTAGGGTTGTGTTTAAAGTAAAATTTCATCGTTTCACATGTTAAGATCCAAAGAATGATAGTATGTGAGTGTAATAGATTGAGATTTTTTTTTTATAATTGTTGTGAGTTTGAAAATCATAGACCATAAATGTATTAAACACTAAACTAGGGGTGTACAGTGATAACATGTGTATTTTACATGTCGTTGTTTACTCGAAGATCTATAGTTGCCCATTGTTTAAAAAACACATGAAGTTCCAATATTCATTTTGAATTTCATAAATAGGAAGAGTGTCGTCTACGAATGGGAGGTTCTTCTATAAATATGTTGCTCGTTGATTGAAGGTTCAGAAACATAAATATTATATCTATTATCAATGAAACCATTTACGAATCGTAAAGTTACATATACATCGTTAATGATGCTCGTAGTTCAAACATCTGAAACTTGAAATTGGGTTTTGATTTTCACGATAGGTCTCTAGAGATTGTGATACTTTCCATGGGCCATAAAGACCATTACTAAACCTTGAATAATAGAAAAAAAGAAAAAAAACTATTTTTTGGTTTTCTTTTTAATTTAGTGTATAACACCATACCCACAAGTACAATGACTCCAAACGAAATACCAAAGTGTGAGGGTGCAACCAGACCATCTTTAAAGAATGTCAGGTTTCGTGTGTTTCATAGCCGATTACAATATGAGTGCATTGATGTTGAACAATCAGATTAGTGATGACTTGGATGTCGAGCCCTAAGCCTCTAGGTAAAGCACCAAGAAGATCACAGGCTCCATTCTTGATCTCGAGCTACTTTAGGTTACCTGCTTCCCGGAACACCGATAGCCCAGACCTCTCCCAGTCTAAAGAGGGAAAAAAATCATCATTGGAGGGCAATTTTTAGGGCCCATCAGCTTTTGTCGAAGGGTCAGAAAATTCAGAGACCAAAAAGTGAGGAGAATTATGTGATCACACCTACTCATCAGTAATATGTAGAGGTTCAGGCTTCCCTAGCTCAATGGACTTGATTACAAACGTGGAGGCGTTGTTATGTCCAAGATCAATATAGAGGGTCATGAAACAATACAAGATATTCTGTCGACCATCACAAAATGTAGGTTTGATTGGATAGATTCCCTATCTCGTTCTGTAGTCCGCCTATTATATGCAAATTCTACGCTTTATAAGCTTAGACCAAAAAGAAGAATCTCCCTTAGTGTGAAAATGTATTTCTTCAGCCTTGCCTCACTAATAATCTCATCCGAGGGGTGACGTTGGATATATCTGAGCGTACTATCCAATGATTTTTTTGGCCCAGAGTATGAGTTATCGTTCACCCACGGAGTGTGATAACCATATAAGGATAAGTAGGGATCGAGGATCTGAACCAAGAACTTTTTGAATTTAGATTGGTCGGAGGTTTTATTGCCGAGAGAAGAGTTGATGCTAATTGGGTGGCCACTCATTTTCCAATAATGAAGGCCTCACTAAATTTTGGGGGTAAGTTTTGGTGGAAAGTTGTACATTCCTTGTTGTGTCCGAGACTAGCAGACAACACTCTGATTCAGTTCAAGGTTGTGGTAGTTGTGAGTATGTTAGCGGGGTATGATATAAATATTTCCCATTACATATTGGAAAAAGATCATGAAAGGGAATTCTGTGATAACATTAGCATACCGTTCTCCTTATTGATCCAAAGTAAAAATATTGCATGTCATTGACCGGCCCATAGAGGTAACAATGACACAAAATATCCGGCTGATCAAAGATGACATCAACCTAATAGAATAGCTCATCGACGTGAATATCAGTGAGATTTTCATAGAACACAATTTTTTTACATGCATGACTCAAATTCGAGAGCTACACTAATAGTTGAGTTCCTTTGGCTGCTACTACTGAGGGGCCTCCATCTATGGTTATTGGTTCTTCTACTCAGCTATCAATGATCCCATCTAGGGTCCTACACCCATAGGCTTCACGTATTGTAAGCATCACCACCAAGTGATTATAGTAATTAGTCTAGTGACAGATTAGAACGGACACTCGTCCAATACTGATGTGACTATCGCCCATCACTGATAATGCTCAATTACACTCTCAAATTAGAAATGTGGGTGGTCATATGCAAGAAAATAATTAATTTACGAGGCTAGGCTAGGATTGAATCCCACAATGAACCGTGTAAGTGTCATCCTAAAGATAAAGAATAACAAGTCACTAATATTAATAAAATATTTTATACAAGTACTTTTTGAGGGGTTTTCAATAAGGGATAAACACTAAACAAAGATAACAAAAAAAATGATAGATTGATAAAAGACCTTGTGACCTGAGGAAAGAAAAGAGATTTGGGAAAGCGAACTAAACTCATGCTCATACGATCCATCACAAGTAACCAAACATCAGCAAGATAATCATGGATAAAATTAATTTTGCATTGGTATTGCAAGTAGCCACTTTTATCCAATATAGCAACACTAGTATTGTCCTTTTTCTGGCTCTAAACAATAAGATTGGGGTTAAACATGGATATACACTTTCTCAAGCTCTAGTCCATTAGCAAATTTTCAAATGTGGCTAATTGATTTTTCCTACACTCAATCCTCTTTCTCACACAACATTAAGATAAATAGGAAAGCCATCAAATTTTTCACTCCCTTGGAAGTCATTAAATCATAAGATCAATTAGAGAATCAAAGACTCATATAATACACAAGTTACTATTGAGTTAATTGCAAAAGAAAAAAAAACTACTACCAAAACCCAAATATTATTTATCTCTAATGCAATACCCAAATATGAAAAACACACACTACAAGTATGAATATTAAAACAAAACCAAGAGTTGAAGACAAATCTTATGATTTACACATTGAAGCTCACAATCTTCACACTTAATCAAATTGAGTGGTAGCTCTCTCTTCTCAAAATTAGGGATTTTCTCTTAATGGTAGATGTATGATATTTTTCATTGAGAAGATAAAATTTATAATTACACATACACAAAGAATATCCTTAATAAAGCAAACAATTAAACATTTCATGCTCTCACAAATAAAATTAATAAAGAAGTAAGGAATCAATACAACTCTCACTTTTTGAAAACAGAAATACATGCAAGCTCATCCTTTAGTTTTGCCCATATTTTCAAATAATCACACAACCTAGTTTATGCAAGATCTCAAGTGTCTTTTAGGCTTCTAATGGGGCTGAGGGTTAAGGTATGGTCACTTTGGCTTAGTGACTTCAATTTTCAAAGAATAGTTGCAATCATTTTTACCTTTTCTCAAGTTCTTTTCATTTTTTTTTTCAGTTGAGAACTCTAACTTTGACTTATCAACTTTCACATTATCTCTTTTTTTTTATAAGGAGGGGTTCCTTTTTTTTTTTTGGTAACATACTTCAAAGTTGTGTCTCATTTCATATTTCATTGCCTTCCTGTTTTGTTTTCTTCCTCCTTCCTTTCCACACCCCAACATAGGCTTTTGGCCTAAGTTGACTTTTTAAACAAACCAATGCTTCAAAAATTATTTTAAGTGAGGAGTTAGAGGCAATTTGGCTCAAGAGGTTTCAATTTGGTTGTCAACAAATGGCTTAGGCTCAAATGATGCCAAATATGGTTGCACACCCTCACAAGGTAGTCATAAAAGAATATAGAAATTTGGGTTTCGTCATAAAACTTCTACCCAAGATCATTCCTTTCACTTATCAAGGCTAGACAGTTGGACTAAAAAGGAAAATTATAGGACTCCAAAAGCATTCTTTCAATCAAAACCTCATAACACAAGACACTTCAAAAACATGGCACTTCAAACACAATAATTTAGCATAGCCCAAAAAGATCAAAAGAATACATGTGATGTTCACTGCAAGGTTCATATCAAAACACAACTAGTCAACACAAGATTCAAGAAAAAAAAGTTAAACCGCATCAATTTCATCCTTGCAACATAAACACTAGACACCATGCTCATCATGAGTACTATTCAAGACATCGATGTTGAACTCAATCAATTCTAATATTATTGTCAACGGAAACTCAAGCATTTCATGATTTTCAAAACTCATTGGGCAAAAGAAAATAGAGAAAACAATAAAATGAGATAAACTAATCAAACCACTATAGAGAAACAATCAAAATTGTACAATCATCCAAAAACAATGTAAAAAGTAAAAAAATACAATTAAAAGGGGAATATTAGCACAATTGCCCTCACTAGACAAAAATAGTAAAAGCAGTGTCCTCCATGCGAAATAAGTAAAAGAGTATGTAAGGAGATGTATAAGTCCCCCTGACATGATATGCTTGTGAAGTGCTCTTATCAAGTGTCTCGGGAGGAGTGCCATCATTCTGAGAATCAATGCCTGACAGTATGATCACGGGGGGCAATAATGTAGGCTCAACTAAGGCATTAGTGTCTGGCAGATCAACAAAAGGAATAGTTTATTGTGAAGGGACTCCACTAATGCAAACTGCGGAGGTATCCTTAAGATATCTCTCCAATGTTTCATGGACCATTGTCTAATCAATTTCCTACAACTCTATCACTCTCACTGCATGCCTCTATTAATTATTCTCTCTCTTCAACTCTTCCTCTTTAATATCCTCAGCCAAAACATCATTATCCCTCTCATCCCCTCTCTCATCACAAATATCATCATCTATAGCATAAATAACCTTCACATCACCTCTGAATTACCTCCACTCAGACACACAACCACACTTCAAGGAATCTCACCACTAGGCATAATCGGGGGCACATATAGTCGCATCATGTAGGGGAACCTTACCCCACAAAATCGATATATATATAGACCTCACTTGGTCTACATTAGCCCTCAAAGTTTTATGCGCACCGCTCATTGAAGATCTCACATCTGAACTACCCTAAGCCTTATCACATGCCTCTAATCTAGGGGTGAGGCTACCCAACCTCACACCATGCGTCTCAATAGAGGCCTCACACTGAGTCAACCTAACTCTTAGTAGAGCTATAGTAACCTCAATAGCCCAATAAATCTTCTTGGTAAAGTATGTATCAACCCTAGCAGCCCTCACATCCAAATAATGGGCAAGATTATCAATTTGATAAATCATGTCTTAGGTCAAGGGGGAGGGTAGATGAGAGCAGTGGCAGGGGCATAAGCAGTATTAGTTGAAGTCGATGGTACTGAGGAAGGGTGAGGTAGACCTTACTGCTCCACAAAATGAGGGGTTCTAGTTGCCTCAACAACAAGTGTGGCAGGATCAATAATGAGCATATTATATGGTGGTGATGGCTTTCTCCAAGCTGCATCTTCTCGTGGATAGTCATCCTCTATCATCTAGATATAATTAGAGTAGGCCGGGGTGATCCTAACACTTGTCTCCCCCCAAAAGGAAACTGTTGCATCTTCACACAACTGTGTGTTCAAGACTGGAAAATAGAAGGGAGGTCTGCTCTTGCCTAGCTCTCAATAGCATCTCTTCCACAATGATTTTCCCCATTTTAACCTTTCCTCTATCGAATAATGTAACCTCTAACATATAGTTTTTCTGCCGAAGGATGGACTCATTCTGTGAAGACATAATATTACTACTAATAAACCTAAACTAGTACCGAGCCCCGAAATTCAAGTCTCTATTATGTATTCTCTTCTTTGGTAATATTTGTGCATAAGCATCGTCAAATTCCCTTATCCAAGCTAAAATATAAAGATTTTTGAAGTGTTGTAAACCCCTAAAACCTGTGAATTAGGATGGTGTCTCAAGTCGTAGGGTAGTCACTCATGACACCTTTAACACCCCATAAACTAACAAGTTGAACTAGTGAGTTCTAGAGCCTTTTGTATAAGGTTTGGAGTGTGGTATGATGATCAAAACTCGTAAAACGACTCCCATACTTATAATGGAGGTTTAGGGGTTAGGGAGTCAAGGTACGACCCCTCAAGGACCACCCAAGGGGTCCTTGAGGAGGACCTCAAACCAGCCCAAAAAGTTGTCAAAAAAATTGTCACCTACTGGCCGTAGGTGGACCCATGCCCCGTAGGTGGGGGTCGTGGGTCAAGGCCTGCAAGATGAAGCCTCAGACTGCACCTAAAATTTTCTAGCATGGGCAGTAAACCCATCCATGGTCCGTGGATGGGTGGGCGTAGGTCAAGGCATTTTTTTAGTTTTTAGTTTTGCGTTGGGCGTTTGGGAATTCATTAGATAACTAATTAGCGGTTAAGGGAGGTCGGTTAGTTATTTATTTTTCCTCCTATATAAGCTTGATAGGCCCCTAAAACTAAGTCATTAACTTATTCATCTAAGACCCCAAAATACTCTCCAAATAATTTTCTCTCTAGAACTGAAGAAGAAGAGGAAAAGAAGAAGGAAGAGGGCAGATTCTCCTCCATTGTTGAAAGCTTTCGTTAGGGCTTTGAAAATAGGTATGTTTAGCTTATTTATCTATGGGTTCTTCCACCCATAGAGCCCCCATAGTTTCCCCCAATTGTAAAGTCAGAAACCCAATTCTAGTTAGGGTTGTGCTTACATTGTGGGTAGGGTTTGGGTATGATTCCAATGTAGTGGACAATACCTAATTGTGATTGTATTAGCATCTATTTATGATATTATGATGAATTCATGTGATTTATATGGTAAACCCTATTCTATATTGATGATTGTGATATTTGTGGGTTTATGCCATTAGAGGTGATATTGAAGGTTCAAAGGTGATCTTCCAAAATCAATGTCATGTATAGTAATTGATCAAAGTTGGGATCATCTAATCATGAATTGAACTAGACACTATTAGATATGAAGGATCTTGACTTGAAAGGATGAAATTGAACCTCTATGATAAATTATGACTAGAATCACTTAGGAGGAAAGAATGTGACTGAATAGCTGGTAATTTAGACATGAGCGATGATAGAATGAAGTTAAGCTTGAGAATAAGGCTTGTAGTTATCGATCTTACAGATTTGGGGGCAAAGTCAATATGATGTGATCTTGTTGTGTATTATTCTCTCTTACACACACTTATGCATGATTATGTTAGGAGATCTAAGGTTCTCTCACATAGAAGGATTCTAGGTTGGCTTAATAACCTAAACTGAATCAAAGCCTGTTAGCCTAGAATAGCTTGAGGTTGTGACATATGTTCCCTTCGTGTATAGCTTGGCTTGGTTGGACAAGACCAAGATTGATAGCTTAGGATAGAGGATCTATACTCCCTTAACGGATAGCTTCACTTGGTAAGACAAGACCATTTCATGGTATCCTGACTAGAAGTAGTCATGGTAGCTTAGGATTGAGGAATCATATACTCTCTTATGGATAGCTTGATCTAACATAGTAGAATGCATTTCATGGTAGTTGATTTAGTTATGCCAAGACCACTTCATGGTATCTTTAGGATTGAGGAATAGATTCTCCTAATGGTAGCTTGGGATTGAGATGCATACTATCCTAAGGATAGCTTACATTAGCATCTTGGTGTTCTTGTAAGGATAGCATGAGTTAGTAGTACTCATGGTAGCCAAGGATTAAGGATTCACTCTCTCTTAAAGATAGCTTGCATAACATCATGGGATGTGTTGCATGGTAGGTAAGATGGGACATTGGTATCCTTCCTTACATAGCTTGGACTTGCATGTGAGTATGCCCTCCATGGTAGTTAGACTTAGCATGATGTAGACATGTTAGTTAGCTTATTAGCTTGGTCTAGCCTAGTAGGGTGCTATTCCTTGGTAGCCTTGAATTGATGTCTTGTGCTCATTCATGTGTGATGACTTACCTAGTACTAAATAGAGAAGTACATTTTATGAATAGAGGCAAATAGTCAAGAGGGACAAGTCCCCAACTAGTGAACATTCATGATAGTCTAAAGGGGTACTTAGTATGGGTAGTAGTATGGGATGCTATCCATACATTGAACAAGTATGACTTAAGTCTAGGTATGAAGGTTTCCTACACATAGTATAGTTTAGCTTGGGTTGTTCCTTTAGTTGCCTTCCAAGATATGATTGACTAAATGTGATAGTTCCCTTGTCTATATGAAGATAGCCATTAGTAAGACCAAAGCAGGGTTAATATGACTAAGATGATTTCAAGGTTATGCTTAGTGTGAAGGGTAGTATGGGATGCCTTTCATGCATTGAACAAATGTGCTTTGAAGTCACTTACATGTATGGTGCCCTTATAGTAGAAAGGCTTAAGATTTAACCATGCATATAGACTATGATTAAGATGACCAGAAAAAAGGAATACTTGGCTTGGGTGGTATTATGGGATGCTATTCTAGCTTTGCACATGTATGCTTTTGAGGTTATTTGAGAATGGTGCTATTATGGTATAGATGACTAAGAGTCAATTCTGCTTAAGTGATTGTGACTTATCTACTATGCTCATTAACTATGTCTTTTGTTGACTTATGTTTATATGAAGCTTATGTTGTAGACCATGTTATGACTATGATGATTATGTTATAACTATGTTATTATCTCTTATGTTTATGTCTTATGTTTACTAACCATGTTGAGGTGCTCTTATGATGCTGTGATAGCTTTCATACTTGGTACATTTTGTACTAACATATATTGCCTACATTCCAATCAAATGTAGGGTTTCGGAGAATTAGTTACTTTAGAGGCAAGGTTTCTAAGGTGCAAGAAGAGTTCAAGATTTGGTGAGTCCTCATAGCTTTGAGGACAACATCCACATTTTCTTTATGTCTTTTATTTTCATGTTGAGACTATTGTATGGGCTGTGTCCCAAGAGTTTATTCTAAAAAGTTGTATTAGATGGTTTGAGACAAAGTATTGAAAGACTTGTGCTTGCTTTTATGAAAAATGACTTCGATTGTAAAAGTTTTAAATTGTCTTGTATTTTATTTATATTACCTATGTTATGATGCTAAGGGCTTATATGAGACCCCTTCGGGGTCAAGTATGCTATGTTACGTCTAGGGGGTACCCTTGGGTTTTAACAAGCTTGGTAACACAAGGTTTATAATGGTTCTTGGATTGTCTCAAACCACGTCTAGTAGAGTCTTGTTAGTAAATGTGAAGTGCACCACATTTATGAATAGGAGGTTATTGGATGCTTAGGTAACTTAAATTCTTCATTCTCCAAGTCGTTCCATATAGTTTTAACTCTATATGGTCTCTCTCATATTCCTTATCCGATGGTCATTAGGATATGACTACTTGAAGGGCTTATGCTAGAAGGAGTGAGGGAGAAAGGTTGGTTGTGATGCCAATTATGGCTATGTGACTTGTGAGATTTGAGATGATAGATTGTGATGTTGTTTTTAGTATGAATGATGCTTCATTGTTGCCTTTATATTATGAAGGATGTTTAGAAGGATTTGTGTAGGCTTACTCCCAAGGGGGAGATAGTGTGCCTACCTAGCAAGGTGATTGTGAGGTTATGTTTAGTTTATGGTAGAACTCGAATTAGTCATGATGAGTTTTGAGGTATGTTGATAGATTGGTTGAATAAGGTGTTTAAGTAATTCCTAGATGGGTTGAGTGAATAAAATCCTCTAAGAAGGGTAGAAGTGTAATTCACCATGGTTTAGAATCATCTTGTGTGATGGATGTAAAAGGTTTAAGTGATGATTTGCTTCGACCTTAGAATTGAAAGAAATGACGCTTAAAAGAGTTTGAATTAGGCTTGCTCCCAAGGGGGAGATAATGTGCTTAGATAGCAAGGTTGTTGAGTACCCTTTATGAGCTTGAAATTTTCACCTTGAGAGGTGCAGTGAGCATGAGAAGTTTAGTCCCGGTTTGTTAGGCTTATGTGAGATCTTGAGTGGTATTAGCAAGGTTGCTTGGGAGCTATAGTGCTTGATGAGAACCTTTCTTATTAAGAAGTACTGATAGAGGTCTTAGACCAACAAGTTAAGAAATAGAAGAACAAAGAAGTTATTCCATAAAGTGGTAATTTGGTTAAGAGTGCTACTTGGGAGGCCAAGGGCCAATGAGATGTCCCAATGTCCTCATCCCTTTGCTTCTACTCCTATTCTAGCTTGAGATGATAGGTTCCTCTTGGTTTGCTTTTATATAAAGACATGCGTGAATAGTATGTTTCCATGATTTTCTTATGTGATGCATGTTCATGAAAATGCTTAGGTCTTAATAGAAATGACTTATATGCATTGTTTTCCTCATGTTGTAGTGCATTTGAGTAAGATTTGCATACATATTTCATGAGATCATTATATGAGCATGCCTTAGTTTTGGAGTTGAAAGATTCCTCCTTGAATAAATGATTTTAAGAGTAAACTGCATTTAGGCTCCATGAGTGTGTGTTGAGTATGTTTTATCTAGGAGATGTTAGTTCCTCCTTGAAAATGAGTAGATATAGAGTTTCATGCATTTTGGGTTAGTAGAAGTAGTTCCTACTCCCTTGTGTTGTATTGAATGTGTTTAACTTGGAATTGAAGTATTCTACCTTGGTTGTGTGCATCTAGATGTAGTGCATGCATGATGGGATGTTAGCTTAGAGTTGTGACTTTAAGAAGTGTGTAGAATTGTCATTCGAGGACGAATGATCCCAAGGGGGAGATAATGTAACACCCCGGAAACTAGCAAGTTCAACTAGTGAGTTCTAGAGCCTTTTGTAAGAAGTTTGGATTGTGGTATGAGGATCAAAACTTGTAAAAATGACTCCCGTACTTAGAATGGAGGTTTAGGGGTTAGGGTGTCAAGGTACGACCCCCTAAGGGGTCCTTGAGGAGGACCTCAAAACAGCCCAAAAATCTGTCAAAAAAAGTGTCACCTACATTTGGCCACCTACTGGCCATAGGTAGACCCACACCCCGTAGGTGGGGGTCGTGGGTCAAGGCCTGTTAATGCCTGTAAGATGAAGCCTTAGACTCTACCTACGACTTGTCAGCACAGGCAGTAGACCCATCCACGGTCCGTGGAGAGGGTGGGTGTAGGTCAAGGCAATTTTTTAGTTTTTAGTTTTATGTCGGGGTTTGGGAGTTGATTAGTTAATTAATTATGAGTTAAGGGAGGTCAGTTAGTTAGTTATTTTACCTCCTATATAAGCTT
The DNA here is from genome assembly GCF_019186545.1 of Solanum stenotomum. Classification (NCBI taxonomy): domain Eukaryota; kingdom Viridiplantae; phylum Streptophyta; class Magnoliopsida; order Solanales; family Solanaceae; genus Solanum; species Solanum stenotomum. The sequence goes on along the minus strand of NC_064289.1, from coordinate 40,586,420 downwards.
AATTGGCTCCTAAAACTAAGTTATTAACTCATTCATCTAAGACCCCAATATACTCTCCAAATAATTCTCTCTCTAGAAGTGAAGAAGAAGAAGAGAAGGAAGAGGGAAAATTATCATCCATTGTTGAGAGCTTTCTTTAGGGCTTTGAAAATAGGTATGTTTAGCTTATTCATCTATGGGTTCTTCCACCATAGAGCCCCCATAGTTTCCCCCAATTGTGAAGTCGAAAACCCAATTCTAGCTAGGGTTTGGGTATGATTCCAATCTAGTGGATAATACCTAATTATGATTGTATTAGCATCTATTTATGATATTATGATGAATTCATGTGATTTCTATGGCAAACCCTAGTCTAAATTGATGAATGTGATATTTGTGGGTTTATTCCATTAGAGGTGAAATTGAATGTACAAAGGTGATCTCCCTAAATCAATGTCATGTATAGTAATGATCAAAGTTAGGATCATCTAATCATGAATTGAACTATACTCTATTGAATATGAAGGATCTTGACTTGTAAGGATGAAATCGAACCTCTAAGAATGAATTATGACTAGAATCACTTACTAGTAAAGAATGTGATTGAATAGCTTGTAAATTAGACATGAATGATGATATAATGAAGTTAAGCTTGAGAATAAGGCTTCTAGTTAACAATGTTAGGGCTTTGGGGGGAAAGTCAATATGATGTGATCTTGTTTTCTATTGTTCTCTCTTACACACACTTATGCATGATTATGATAGGAGATCTAAGGTTCTCTCACATAGAAGGATTCTAGGTTGGCTTAATAACCTAAACTGAATCAAAGCCTGTTAGCCTAGAATAGCTTGAGGTTGTGACATATGTTCCCTTCGTGTATAGCTTGGCTTGGTTGGACAAGACCAAGATTGATAGCTTAGGATAGAGGATCTATACTCCCTTAACGGATAGCTTCACTTGGTAAGACAAGACCATTTCATGGTATCCTGACTAGAAGTAGTCATGGTAGCTTAGGATTGAGGAATCATATACTCTCTTATGGATAGCTTGATCTAACATAGTAGAATGCATTTCATGGTAGTTGATTTAGTTATGCCAAGACCACTTCATGGTATCTTTAGGATTGAGGAATAGATTCTCCTAATGGTAGCTTGGGATTGAGATGCATAATATCCTAAGGATAGCTTGCATTAGCATCTTGGTGTTCTTGTAAGGATAGCTTGAGTTAATAGTACTCATGGTAGCCTAGGATTGAAGATTCACTCACTCTTAGGGATAGCTTGGATAGCATCATGGGATGTGTTGCATGGTAGGTAAGATGGGACATTGGTATCCTTCCTTACATAGCTTGGACTTGTATGTTATTATGCCCTCCATGGTAGTTAGACTTAGCATGATGTATACATGTTAGTTAGCTTATTAGTTGGTCTAGCCTAGTAGGGTTCTATTCCTTGGTAGCCTTGAATTAATGTCTTGTGCTCATTCATGTGTGATGACTTGCCTAGTACTAAATAGAGAAGTACCTTTTATGAATAGAGGCAAATAGTCAAGAGGGACAAGTCCCCAACTAGTGAAAATTCATGATAGTCTAAAGGGGTACTTAGTATGGGTAGTAGTATGGGATGCTATCCATACATTGCACAAGTATGACCTATGGCTAGGTATGAAGGGTTCCTACACATAGTATAGTTTAGCTTGGGTTGTTGCTATAGTTGCCTTCCAGGATATTATTGATTACAGGTGATAGTTCCCTTGTCTATATGAAGATAGCCATTAGTAAGACCAAAGTAGGGTGAACATGACTAAGATGATTTCAAGGTTATGCTTAACGTGAAGGGTAGTATGGGATGCCTTTCATTCATTTAACAATTGTGCTTTGAAGTCACTTAGAAGTATGGTGCCCTTATAGTAGAAAGGCTTAAGATTTAACCATGCATATAGACTATGATTAAGATGACCAAAAAAAGAGATACTTGGCTTGGGTGGTATTATGGGATGCTATTCTTGCTTTGCACATGTATGCCTTTGAGGTTAGTTGAGAATGGTGCTATTATGGTATAGATGACTAAGAGTCAATTATACTTATGTGATTATGATTTATGTACTATGCTCATTAACTTTGTCTTATGTTGACTTATGTTTATATGATGCTTATGTTGGAGACCATGATATGACTATGATGATAATGTTATGACTATGTTATTATCTTTTATGCTTATGTCTTATGTTGACTAACCATGTTGAGATCCTCTTATGATGTTGTGCTAGCTTTCATACTTGGTACTTTTTGTACTAATGCATATTGCCTACATTCTAATCAAATGTAGGGTTTCAGAGATTGCGTTGCTTTGGAGTCTAGGTTTCTAAGGTGCAAGAAGAGTTCAAGATTTGGTGAGTCCTCATAGCTTCGAGGACAACATCCACATTTCCTTTATGTCTTTTATTTTCATGTTGAGACTATTGTATGGGCTGTGTCCCAAGAGTTTATTCTAAAAAGTTGTATTAGATGGTTTGAGACAAAGTATAGAAAGACTTGCGCTTGCTTTTATGAAAAATGACTTCAATTGTAAAAGTTTTAAACTGTCCCATATTTTATTTATATTACCTATGTTATGATGCTAAGGGCTTGTATGAGACCCCTTCGGCGTCAAGTATGCCATGTTACGTCTATGGGGTACCCTTGGGTCGTGACAACACCATCTCTAGAAAATTGTCACTCCTCAAGAATACTAAGCTCTCTAGAAGCCTTGAGCTTGTTGAGGGCCATTGTAGCAATAACTTGAAGAAATTGACAAATATGTGCTTGAGTATAAGATGGTTGCACCAATTTGGACCGGACTTCTGTCTACATTTTTAGGTGGCACACTCACACGATTTGAGGAGCACAAAGAGGTTGTGGGCGAGGATCCTCAGATGGCTCATTGATCGTAACACGCTTAAGTTTTTTCAATGAAGTTGAAAGAGGAGAGGAGTCTCTGTCGTACATCGTAACAGAAGTAACCACCTGATTTTCCTTAGTTTTTTTCATATCCTAAAAAGCACAATCATTCAAACATAGATATGGTGAAGGTTAGTTGAAATCAAAATAAAAAAGAGACAGTGCAAAATCAAAGGAAATATATATAAATGGCGATGTCCACTCCTAGTTGGTGATTCACCGAGCAGAATTTGATAGATTAAGAAAAGCCCTCTGAATGGGACAATACCCCTGTTTCACATTCAATTAGGAAATGTGAGCTAGGTCTGACTCGGCGATTCACCTAACTGCCATGACAGTCTATGACAAGCCTGCCGAACTGGCAGTGTTCCGTCCAATATCTATTTTCACGAAAAAAAATCACAATATGCAACAATACCCAATTCGCCAACAACCTTAAAATCTACCCTTATGCTTATTCTATACATGGGTACTCGCCTCATTCCGTATATGAGTTCTTCCAAATTTATCGTATCCTTTTTCGTGGATTAGCATCTCGAGGTCCTTTGATGGGCATAAAGAAATCGTCTTGGTAGCAACCACCAAACCAATAGAACAATTGTGAGATGTGGGGATGAAGCTTCGAAGCAGGAGCTAGCCTTCAAAGGCGGGCGGAACTTCACTCTTTTTTAGGAGAGCTGCCTACGTACCTTCTCTTTTCAGCAAAAAAAGAATCAAGTCCCACGTAGTTCACAGTTAATCAGTTAAATAGATCGCGTTTAAAAACCAAATAGACTGTTTAGGAGGTATGTGACTTGGACGACGGACTTCCCCCAAATAACACAAAATATAACTCTAATTGACAATTTTCTGTTACATCATCACTCCATCTATCATTTGGCAAAATCATGAAATCAGAGCAACATCTAGCTAATCACACTTCACTCATACGAAATTTAATCAATACCAGTACATACGATGTCTCAATTTCAACATTTAGCCAACACAATCAATTCTAGTAGCTCTAGGCACATATTCAAATATCTAACTTATGGGAACAGTTCAATACGATCTATTTAGAACTACCCATTGAATTAGTAACACCTCGATATTAGAAAGAGATAAATTTAGAAACAACTAATTTGGAAAGAGCTAATTTGAGATTTGTTCAATTTAAACTTAAGTTGTGAGTTTTGGATCAACCTGAAAAGACCATAACTTTCAATACAATATGAGTTAGGTGGCCCATAATATGTCAAATTAATGGTCTTTGAATTCTCTTTCCAATGCAACCTATTTTTCTAACTTTTGAGTTTGGATGAGGAGGATATGCTCATTTGAAGTTAGCATGTCCTGTTAAGCAAAGTTACCCAAATGAAAAAAAGGGTATTTCGATCTTTTCCTTACCCCATCACCTTTAAACGGTTTTAGTAATATTTTAGGGGTCAAAACTGATTTGGGTCAGTTTTCACAATTCTAAATATGCTTAGGGTTTTCAGAAGAGTTCAAGAGGAGAAAAGAGGAAAGGTTCAAGGCGTTCGTCAAGGTTCTTGAGATCTTTCGAGAAATTTCACCAAGTGTTAATTCCTAAGAAGTGTGTAAGTTCTCATAGTGTTGGATTCGTTCACACAGACTCCAACCATGTGATTTGAAATCTGTAATTTCATTCTTCAGGTTGAATGACTTGAGTTCTTAATGAGTTATTATGAAGTCTCGTTCTTAAATCTGTAATGATGAGTTTTATGAGTTCTTGAGATGAATGTTAGGAGTTTGGGGGTTGTATTTGAGTAGATTTCCGTGTACTTATTTTTGGTATTCGAATCTAAGTTATTTGGGAAGAAATCATTCAATTTTATGCAACTTAGGGGCAAAAAATAGAAGAACAAAATTTGTCGGAATGTTCTAGGTATGGGTAGGGACGGAGCACCCCTGATGTGCTGGGGGTTGGGGCGGCGTGCCAACAGTGTACCACATTTTAATCTCTAAATATAAAGGGTAGGCGGCCCGCGCCAGCAGTGCGCCAGGGTCTTTTGCACCCACCCTTATTCCATTGTTTGCTCTGTCTAAGTTCTTTTAAGGTGTACCTTTACTCCTGTTTTATTCTGACTACTCTAAACTACATCCAAACATCGACAAGTCCTTCATAAAATGTATCATAACCCCTGAATTCATAATTCAAATTCAAGGTAGAGTTAGGAGTAAAGTCTTGAGACTTTTCTTTCTAGTCACTTTGAGAAGTCTTTTACAATCTTTTAAAGGAGAATGACATCTAGTCATGTCTTTTGGTTTGACTAATGCTCCTGCATCGTTCATGGACCTTATCTTATTCATCAATGACATTCTGATTCATTCGAGGAATGAGGAGTATCATGCTAGACATCTCAGAGTACTTCTTCAAACCCTCAGAGATAGAGAGTGGTATGAATTTTTTTCCAAGTGTGAGTTTTGGCTTAAGTCAGTGGCGTTCTTAGGCCATATTGTTTCTGGTGATGGGATTCAAGTTGACACTAAAAACATTGAGGCAGTGCAGAACTGACCTAGACCCATATCTCCAACTGATATTAGGTGTTTCTTGGGATTTGTTGGCTATTATAGGAGGTTTGTCAATGTGTTTTCATCTATTTCATCCTTGTTGACTAAGTTGTCTTAGTAGACAACATAGTTTCAATGGTCTAAAGCTTATGAGAAAAGATTTTAGGAATTGAAAACTAGGTTGACTACTGCCCAATGTTGACCTTACCAGAGGGTATGCAAGGCTTTGTTCTGTATTGTGATGAGTCTAGAGTTGGACAAAGTTGTGCATTGATGCAAAATTGTAAAGTTATAGCGTATGCCTTCGGACAACTAAAGATTCACGAGAGGAATTAACCAACTCATGACCTAGAGTTGACTGTTTTAGTGTTTGCTTTGAAAATATGGCTTCACTATCTTTATTGTGTTCATCAATCACAAGAGTCTTCAGTATTTATTTAGTCAGAAAGAGATTAATCTCAGACAGAGAAAGTTGTTGGAGTTATTCAATGATTATGACATCAGTATTCTCAAATCACCTACGTAAGGCTAATGTAGTTGCATATGCTTTGAGCATGTTATCTATGCATAGTCCTTCCCATATTGAGGAAGGAAAGAAAGAATTGCCCAAAGATGTGCACAGACTTGCACGATTGGGAGTTTGGTTAGTAGATTCCACTGAAGGAGAAGTAATGGTGATGAATTGGGCTGAATCATCACTACTGTCTGAAGTGAAAGAAAAACAAGACAAATATCCTATTTTGCTTGAATTGAAGGGAAATGTTTATAAGAAAAAATTGATGACTTCTAAGCAAGGGAGAGATGGTGTATTGCAGGAGCAACAGGGTTACATGGACCTTTTGTTCAGTAGCAACATTCATTATTTGGCAGCTTTGGAAGAGGAGAAACATTATCAATCATGGAGGTAAGATGTTTCAACCGTCTATGGTAATGGAGATTAACAAGAACTTATTTCTAATGGCTAAGTACAAGTATCTATGACTTATAAACATGCCTACTTTATGGCCACTTATAGTTCAGTTTCTTGAAGGTTACACACCTCTCACCCACAGTACAACTGTAAGGTGGTTCTGTCCTGGAATGGGAGTCTTCAAATGCAAAACTGATGCCTCTTCTGAAGAGAATCTGAACATCAGTACCACATCCTTTTATGTGAGGAATGATAGGGGAGATTTGGTTGCAGCACAGGCAAAGAAAGTGGATATTTGTACAACTTTAGAGGCAGAAGTTCAAGCTTTTAAAGAAGGCCTCACCTATTGTTTGAACCATCATTACCTCCCTCTTATCATGGAAACTGATTGACTGATCATCAAAATTTTTTTGGATGGCATATGGGAAGTGCCATGGACCATTTCAGGAGACATAAGGGTTGTGAAGAGGGAGCTGGAACATAAAGAAGTGATTTTGTTGCACATATATAGGGAAGGGAACAAGCTAGCTGATTTTTTTATCTAATTTAGTTGATGATGTCCATTTTTACCACTTCTAAGAGCTACCAACACAAGCAAAAAACATTCCCAACATGGACAAAGCAAGCATATCAAATATACGGACGAAGAAGGGACAACGTAACAATTTCAACCATTTCAATCATTACGGTTCACGGGCAAAGGAACTGATAATCAAGAGTATGTTGAAGAGTTGTTACAAGAAAAATACTAAGTCAGCACGGTAACAACTCGATTGACGAAAGCTTTTACCAAATCTTACCTCAATGAGAAGGAATGCAGGGCGTTATGCACAGATTCATGTATTGAGGCAGTGGTATTAATTCCGGTGGAATTCAACATGCACAATACATGAAAATGGGTTGATGTTCATCATTCTAATTCTAACATGATTTTGATCAGCGAGTTGAAGCGGAAGCCTTATCTTTGGAATTGCGGCGAATGTACACCCGGAGTTAAAGAAGTCTTCACTGAGAACAAATCCATGGCATTTGTGAGACTTGTTGAGTGCCCAAGTGGATATCCCTCAGGCTCCTCGTCGTTTCTCAGCTGCTAGGAAGAAGAAGGCCACCAAAGCTTCATCAGGGGATCAACTATGGTGGAAATGAGAGGATGCTGAAGTTGGTCTCCCCGTTTTAGTCCTTTTTCATCGGATTTCTGTCCTTATTTGTTTTTTCCTTTATTTTTTATTTTTTTGTTATTTTATTTGGTCTTGGAGACTTGGGCTTGGATCCTCTTTGGGTCCAAGCAGCATTTCCTTTTGAGCAACTTTCACATATAGCAAGTATAAAAATCATATTTGTATATTATAACTATAGTTTGTATAATTGCGCTCCATAGCAAATTTTATATTTGCTATGGAGCTTTTGATTTGTATAATTCGCTAGATACATCCAATATTATACAAATTGTTTAGTTTTGTATAAATTCATTTATACATTGTAATTTGTATAATAAGATCTGTATTTGTATAATTATAAGTGTATATGATGAAAATATATGTATTTGCATTTGTATATACACTTTTTCTCGCTTTATACAAACACAAACACATTTTATACATTTTATATTGAAATGTATAAAATGACTAATTGTATACCAAAAATGGCTAATTGTATACCGAATCAGATGGCAAAGAAATGGATGTTTGCTGCGAATTACAAATAAAATAAACTATGACTATATCATTTAATTTGAATTAATAGTTTGCTATTTCATAGAAGTTTCCTTTCCTTTTTAATAAATGGGCCATGCCCAATATTTAATTGAAAAAAAATAATAATTTGTGTTTAGGATTATTATTTTTTTCTTAGGAAAAAAACATTCTAAAGAGATTGAGACAAATGTTATTTCAAGGAAGTATTTCCTTTTTTTATTTATTTTTAGCTACACGTTTCTTTTTTCATTTTCGTTTTTTTTTAAAAAAAAAAATTTATGCTTTTAAGTAATCTGTTACTTCTTTTTTTTTCTTTTTTTTCTCCCTTTTATTTTCAGCACGTTATTTTTTTCTACCCCTTTTTTGATTTTTTTCAGTTATTTTGCAGGTTGTGTTTTTTCCTTTTTTTTTTTCTTCTTAAACGTTCTGTTTTTTTTCCCTTACGTTTTCTGTTTCCTTTTCTTTATTTTTTTTTAATTATATTTTTTCATTTTTACATTCTGTTCCTCTTCTCCCTTCTTTTTAGTTTCTTGATTTTTTGTTTTTGAATGTTTATTTATTTATTCGCAGTACCTTTTTTACTTCTATACAATTCTTTTATTCAGTCATTTTTCTTTGATAATGAATTCCTAAATAGAGTCCATATCTCTTCTCAATTATATGCCTTAACAATCCAAATTAAAGCGATAATAATCTTAAAGATAAATTATTTTTATTCAAAATAATATATTAAAAAGACTAAAATATATTTCACATAGGTTTTCTAAATCACTAATCAATTAAACTTTATTTTATATCCTAATCTAACAAGTCTACAATAAATTCAACAAGATTTTTCTTGAATGAAGACTAGGCTGAAAGAAATACTAATTATTCAAATTAATCAATATAAATATTATGGAACCAATTTCAATATAAATTGCATATAAAGAGCATAATATAATATGATAATTAAAAAGAAAATGTATGATACATATTTTATTTTAATTTTTTATATATATTTTTTAGCAAGAAACGTCTTTGGTTACGTTTTCCTAAGCATTCGTAAATTCTCAAAATAATCAAAACATAGATCACAAATTGATATTACATAATAATAACATGTGATTCGAAGAACTTCATATTATTGAAATCGAGTTTTCGTGCAAGCATTCCATTTAAATAATGCGAGAATTTAGAGTTACCTCGCAATGAAAATTGATACCACAGAAACAACTGCTACGATATACTAATTTTCAAAGTTAATAACTACTACTAATATTAACTTTAAAGAGCCCCGAATCCAAAACCTTGACTGAAACCTCGAACGCTGACTTAACTCTGAAAATAAAAACTCACTTTTGCTATCTTTTTCTCTTTGTGTTTTGTGTATCTGAGTCTTTTTTTCTCTTTACTGAGCGTGTGTTTTTATAATAGTTTTGGGTGTGAGTCTTGTGCTAATTAAAAGGAACGTAAGAGAATGGGAAATTTAGTTTAAAATTTAGTTGAAAATTTTAGGTAGAGCTGTCAATATGGGCTGTCCCGCCCTATCCGAGCTAACCCATACAGGCTTTGAAGTTTGACGAGTCAAGCTGGGATAGCCCATTTTTATGTGGGCCAGAAAATGGTTGGCCCAACCAAGTACGTGGGCTATGGGCTTGCCGGGTCGCCCTCTTTTTGTAAAAGTATATTTTTATAATTTTTTAATTAAATTATAATTTAGAAATATTATCATAAATATCGACAAGATAATATTACATGATGTTAGTGTTACGACTTGTTAATCAAATCCATAGAAAATTATCTTTATAATATTTATTAAGTTTGATTTCAAGTAAAAGCATAAATAGCTAAATAAAAATATTAACCTAATTGTTTTCCAATGATCATAATAAAACACAAAAATTATGACAATATTTCATAGGCTACGACCTATGTAGTGATTCCTAGAAATTTTAGGGAATTTTTATTTTATGTAATACATATTTTATAGACATAATTTGTATTTAAATTGTAATATTTCAAACTTCAAACTAATTTTGAGTTTAGACTCTTGTTATTTTTAATACTCTATTTTATTTTTTAACTAATTTTTATTTGGCCAACGGGCCGGCCCTATCCATATTTCTCAATCCCCACAAATCGGCAGGCTTATTTAAGTCGGGCCAAAAATCCCTTTACTTAAATGGGCTCCAAACATCGTAGCATAACCCCTATCAAATCACGGGTTAGGCCAGTCTGGCCCAACGGGCCTAACCCATATTGACGGCTCTAATTTTAGGATGAGATAAAGGAATAAAATAAAAATAGTAATATAATATTAACAAAACAACAAATAAAAAAAAAATTAAAAAAAATAAAAAAAACAAATACAAAGAAAAAGTAGGAAAACCTGTAAAAAGAAAATTCAAAAGAAGATTGTGCAAGGGAGAGAAAATAAATAAAAAAATAAACAAATAAAAATAAAATAAACTAGATGGGAGGAGGATCTTTAGGAAATAAGTGAAGGAAGTTGGGGATAATTATGATAAAGGGTAAGGTAATTTAAAAGTTTTAGGACTCTTCTTTTTATCTTTTTTTTTTTTTTTTTTACTTTTTCATAATACATACGATTTTTTTAGACTAGTTAAAAGTTGAAGGGTTAAAACAAATACATTAAATTCACAAGCTTTCTTTATTAAACTATAAACATAAAGTGAGCTTATAATTTGTTGTAATTTTCAGATTTTTTATTTTATTTTAAATATAACCCTACTGAAATAATAATATTTAAGTATTAAAATTGGTATAAAATCTTTATGTTTTGGTAAAAAATTAGGTGTTCACAGTATGCCCCTCTTTGCTTGAAAGCATGAAGAGTTTTCATGCAAAGACGTGAACAATGTGACTAATTTTTTGACTGAGACATTTATCCAAAAATATGAAAATAAGTAAAACATAAGAGGTTTGAATGCGCCCTAACTTTAGACAAACTTCCTATCCTGAGTTAATTATAAGGAGTCAGGTGTAGTTCATATATAAGAAGGGACGGGAGAATAAGTTAGGTAGTCGAGTGAGGTTCTGTTGAGGTATCGATTCGTAGCTCCAACTATTATATTAAAAGGAAAAATACAATAGGAGAGAAAGGAAAGATACAAGATCCTATCTACTCCACTAGCCCTGAGTCTTCGTTTTGAATCTTCGGTTATCGCTTCACCCTCTTTGGGTAGGTACATCGATTCCAAACTTTGATCTTGATATATGAGTTTAAGATCTGAAACTTATGATTTGATTTGAGCCGTTGACGCTCTTTCGGGTGATATTCTTGAATGCCTGTTTTCTTGAGAAAATGATTCATGATATGTTGAGTTGTTACATGGGTAGAAAGTGACTCTAAATGTCATTGACATCTAACTTTCTTCGTTTCTCTAATCAATATGAGGACTTTATTCTTGAACTTTAAATTTGTGTACTACGTGCAAACCTGCACACCAAAACAACAAAACAGACAGAACAAAAAAAAATTTTCTACCCAGTGTGCACTAGGAAAATTTTGTGTGTTATTGATGAAAGCTATAAAAGTCTATACTAGGCATAAAAATAATATATATTTATTTTTGTACCCAATTCAGATATAAAATAAAATAAAGGGAGATTTGTGCCCAAAGTGCAATTAGGGGGGTTATTATGCCCTGTGAAGATATGAAAATAAAATAGGAATTATTGTGCCCTAAATGCAACCAGGGGTTATTGGACCTTTTGAAGACATGAAAAAATAAAATAGGGGTTATTGTGCCCTATATGCAACCAGGGGTTATTGTGCCCTGTGAGGACATGAAAAATAAAATAGGGGTTATTGTGACCTATATGCAACAACAGATTATTGTGCCCTGTGAAGACATGAAAAATAAAATAGGGGGTTATTGTGCCCTATGAAGACATAAAAATATATAATAAAATAGGGGTTATTGTGCCCTATATGCAACCAGGGGTTATGGTGCCCTGTGAAGACATAAAAAAATAAAATAGGGGTTATTGTGCCCTATATTCAACAATGGCTTATTGTGTCCTGTGAAGGCATGAAAAATAAAATAGGGGTTATTGTGCCCTGTGAAGACATAAAAAATAAAATATAGTAGGGGTTATTGTGCCCCAAATGCAACCAGGGGTTATTGTACCCTGTAAATACATGAAAAAATAAAATAGGGGTTATTATGCCCTATATGCAACCAGGGGTTATTGTGCCCTGTGAAGAAATGAAAAATAAACTTAGGATTATTGTGCCCTATATGGAACTAGGGGTTATTGTGCCCTGTGAAGACATGAAAAATAAAATAGGGGTTATTGTGCCCTGTGAAGAAATAAAAAAAAAGGAGTTACTGTGCCCTATATGCAACCAGGGGTTATGATGCCTTGTGAAGACATAAAACAAATAAAATAAGAATTATATATATATATTGATATTTTTTACTTGTATTATTATTATTATATGTAAGATCATTTATTTTATTTTATTTTTATTTTTGTACATTTTCCAAACATAAAAGAAAGAAACAAAAAATAAAAATAAAATAAAATGCCCCATATTTTATTAAGAAAAATAATTCTTTTATTGTTATTATTCTTATTGTGGTTCATTTTGTAGGAGAGACAGGGATTCAAAAACTTACCATCATGGCGTTTGACTCTCACGAATTACTGGCACGATTTTGCTTTGTGCCTATTTTGAAACAAAGAATTCTTTGTTAGTATTTTCTAAATGGTGGTTGGTTTGTGACTTCGAATATCTTGTGGAAGTCATGATGATTGCGTGAATAGCTTGAAGATGCTTTAGAGACATTCCTTATCTTCCTTTGAAACCACTTCTCATGAACATTGACCCATTACCATTTTGTGCACGCTGTGTGGTTCATCCTTTCCAAAGCAACTCTCTTGCTTTATCGACCTTTCACACAGTATCGATTTTTTATATTTTTTGTCTCGATTGGTTCACAACCCTAGTCAATGTTGTGCATGCTCCCAACATTCAATTGGAAGTAGTCAATTTTGCAGCTTTAATTTATCTTCTCACTTGATGCGAGTTTATGATAATGAGACTCAAAGATTATCGAACACAAGTACAAATGACACAAATTAAAGGGTTATGAAAGAAAAGTTATATCTTTAGAAGGAGGATATGAATAAGTAAATTTTTAAAAGGAGTGAAAAGAATCTTATCTGAAAGTACGGGACGACTTTAATGAATCATGACATGCATTTGGACTAAACGTTTGATCCTTCTAAGTTGTCTGAATGTTACAAAACAATGTTGTACCTTTCAGTCTATAGCCTGACTTTTATCTTGATTGTACTCATGCCAAGACGAAATGTCATCATCTGATCAGTGGTGCCCTTCGTGGTTTTCAACAATAAGACATTTTTATATCCTTCTCTCAACTTATTATTACCTTATGGTGCCCGTGAGGGTTTTCACTCATAAGACTCTCATTTTTCTTTATTTCTTTGTTGTAACACATAGTAAGTCACAATAACATGTCTCAGCCTTTGGAGAATTGAAGAACGTGATTATTGTTTTTTTCGAGTGATTAGACCGAACCCCAATGAAGGGCTGCATATGTATCCTCTTAGGAATCAGGTCGAATGTAGTTCAATGAAATTTTATTTGTCTTTTCTCTTTTTTTTGTTATTATTTTTTTAGTACTAGGCAAGTGGTGTTTGAAATAAATGAGGATACATTTTTATCTTCTCATCTTGAGAATGTCAATCATGAGAGTGTCATGACAAAGAGTGCTAAACGTAGTATCTTTTGATCAAATTTGCGTTGACAATTGTGTCGATCGCCTTTCCCTCCATATTTGCTAGTTGCAAAGCTCTTTTTGATAACACTTGCTTAATAACATAAGGGCCTTGCCAATTTGGGGAAAACTTTCTCTTGGCCTCGTCTTGATGGGGAAGGATGCATTTCACAACAAGTTGACCAACTTCAAAATTTCTTGGGAGTACTTTCTTGTTATAGGCTCGAGCCATCCTCTGCTGATATAATTGACCAAAACAAATTGATGTCATCTGTTTTTTGTCTATCAGTGCAAATTGTTCTAACCTTGATTTAACCTATTCTGTGTCCTCGATTTCTGCTTCGACAATGATTCAAAGAGAAGGGATTTAAACTTCTGTGGGTATGACAGCCTCAGTTCGTAAACCAATAAGTAAGGAGTTGCACTGACTGACGTATGAATAGTCGTGTGATATCCCAAGAGAGCAAAGTGTAGTTTTTCATGCCACTATTAGATTCTTGCACCATTCTTCTAAGAATATTCTTGATGTTCTTATTTGCCACTTCAATAGCCCCATTTGCTTTGGGTCGATAAGGAGTTTAATGACGATGAACAATTTTAAATTACTCACAAACTTCCTTCATCAGGTGGCTGTTGAGATTCACTGCATTGTCTGTATTAATGAGTTTTGGTATGCCTAAATGACATATGATGTTGGAATGAACAAAGTCCACCACTGCTTTCTTGGTGACTGATTTGAATGTGATAGCTTTTACCCATTTGGTAAAGTAGTTGATGGCAACTAATATAAATTGATGCCCATTAGAAGCTTTTGGCTCAATCGGCCCAATAACATCCATTCCCAAAGCAACAAAAGGCCACGGAAGACATGGGTGCAAATCTAAAGGGGTGAGTGAATCAAGTCACTATGAATCTGGCACTGATGGCACTTGCGAACAAATCGGAAGTAATCTCGCTCCATGGTCAACCAATAGTACCCTGCATGGATAATCTTTTTTGCTATAACATAACCATTCATGTGTGGGCCACATTCCCCTGAATGCACCTCATTCATAATTGTTTCTGCTTCTTGGATATTCACACATCAAAATAGATTCAATTCTGGAGTCCTTTTATATAATATTTCGCCCCTCAAGAAGAACCCATTGGCAAGTTGCCTAATAGTTCTTTTTTTATCTCTATCTGCATGCATTGGATATTCTCTTGCTTTCAGAAATTGCTTGATGTCGTGATACCAGGGCTCGCCGCCTGGCTCTACCTCAATTATATTACAATAACCATGTTGATCCCTAACTTGGATTTCCAACAGGTCAATGTATGTATTACCTGGGTATGGAAGTATTGAGGCTAGGGTGGCCAAAGCATCAGCCAACTCATTGTGAAACCTGGGAATATATCTAAATTCAATGGACTTGAAATCTTTTGATGAGGTTTTCTAAACATTTTTTGTATGGTACTATCTCTGTCCCTATTTAGTTGTCCACTTTAGAAATGGCACACAGATTAAGGCAACAATGATTAGCATAGTGAAGTTATAATTTTACCCTTATAGTACAATTTACTTCCAAAATAAAATTCACTCAGAATAACTAATCAATGCTGGGAAGTTCGTAAGTTTATTTACTTTATTTATGACAACTTTTCACTTTAAATAAGGGTATGATATGAAAAAACTTGTTGTCCTTTTTTTATTTTTTAAAATGGTCAACTAAATAGGGACAACTAAAAGACGAAATATGGACAACTAAATAGGGACGGAGGGAGTACAAGCTTAATGTCTCGAGTTTCCCATTCTCCTCGAGCTTGTCGAATGAGCAAGTCGGAATCCCCCAAAACTATAACTCATGCACATCCAGATTTATTGCCATATTCAAACCCATTATGCAAGCTTTGTATTCTGTTGTGTTGTTGGTAGAAAAAATCGAAGTCGTGTTGTGGTAGGATAATGACATTAGTTTGGTGAGATAAGAACTGCTCCAATTCCTACTCCATTTTTGTTGACAGTCCCATCAAAAGATAATTTCCACACGTGACCCTCATCGAGAACTTCTTCCTCAATAGAGTTGATCTCTTCATCAGGGAAATAAGTTTTTGGGGGTTCGTATTCATCATCAACCGGATTTTCAGCCAAATGATCGACTAACAGTTGTGCTTTTATAGCGGTGTGCGTGACGTACACAAGGTCAAATATTGTTAGCAAAATCTGCCATTTTGCCAACCTACCTGTTGGCATGGGTTTTTGAAAAATATATTTCAAAGGGTCTATTCGAGATATGAGATAGCTTGTGTAGGACAAAAGTTAGTGCTTCAATTTTTGGGCAACCCAAGTCAAGGCGGAACAAGTCTTTTCTAACAAAGTGTACTTTGTCTCATAGCTTGTGAAAAACTCAAATAATAAATGACTTGTACCTTTTTTTCCCGTGATGTCATGTTGTCCTAAAACACAACCAAAGGAATTATCCATCACTGAAAGATATAAAAATAAAGGTCTACCAGGTTCTGGTGGGACCAGGACCAGAGGGTTTTATAGATATTCCTTAATTTTGTCGAAAGCCTCTCGACACTCACTTGTCCATTTGATAGCAGTGTCCTTTTTCAACAACTTGCATATCGGCTCACATGTGGTAATGAGTTGGGAAACAAACCTGCTGATATAGTTTAACCTTCCCAGAAAGCTCATGACTTCAATTTTGGTTTTTGGAGGTGGCAATTCTTGAATGGACTTTATCTTAGAGGGGTCAAATTCAATGCCTCTTCGGCTAACTATAAAACCCAAAAGTTTGCCAGATGGAACTCCAAATGCACATTTAGCTGGATTAAGCTTGAGGTTGTACTTTCTCAATCATTCGAAGAATTTTCTTAGATCACGCACATGGTCAACTTGTGTTCTGAATTTAATGATAACATCATCGACATATACCTCAACTTTTTTATGCATCATGTCATGGAATATAGTAGTCATAGCTCTCATGTAGGTTGATCCCGCATTCTTTAGACCAAATTACATGACTCTATAACAATACGTACCCCACGGGGTACTGAAAGCAGTTTTTTTTGCATCTTTTTCATCCATGAGAATTTGGTGATATACGGTGTAACAATCCACAAAAGATTGAATCTCGTGCTTGGCACAATTATAAACTAGGATGTGAATGTTGGGTAATGGAAAATTGTCCTTTGTACTTGCTTTGTTTAAATCTACGTAATCAACACAAACTCTGATCTTTCCATCCTTTTTTGGCACTGGCACAACATTAGCCAACCAGGTAGTGTATTGGACGACTCTGATCACATTAGCATTCAGTTGCTTCATGATTTCCTCTTTAATTTTATCGCTTATATTTGTTTTAAACTTTCTCTGCTTTTGTTGGACAGGTGGAAAATCAAGATGTATGGGAAGTTTGTGAACTACCAAATCAGCACTTAAGCCCGGCATATCGTCGTAGGACCAAGCGAAGACATCTTTATATTCAAATAAAACTTGAATTATGTCATCTCTAGTATTTTGATCGACATGAATACTTATTTTTATTTCTCTCTCTTCTTCTGGAGTTCCTAAATTAACCACCTCGGTTTCACTTAAATTAAGTTTAGTCTTATTTTTAAATTGATCCAATCCCTTTTTTATTTCTTCGTAAGCTTCATCTTCATCATATTCCTTAGACTTAGGATTCATTGTTTCAAGATCAAACAAATTTTAGGATCTAACTGTAAACTCCGCATGCATGTCATAATATTAAAATCGGCATTAACGTAACTGAAATGAAAATAAGATGACAAACATTAGAAAGAGTAAGAATAGAGAAGATGATAGAATATGACTGTGAAACTAGAACTTCATTGCATTGAATGGGAAATCATAGAAGGGTTAACAACAAAGCAAAACAATTAGAATGTTTGAATTACAACCCCGAGAATAATCCAAATAAATTTAAAGCAACAAAATAAACTACCAAGACTCCTTCCTTGTAGAGAGAGGAGTGGCTTCCCAGTTGTTGAGCTAGACATTCGAACCGATGAACTGCACATCCATATGACTAGTGCCTTCACCCATTTGAGTCATGTTTACCTCATAAAAAATTTCCTTGATACCCTGACACATTTCATCCACATCATTTTGGATAGGTAAGTCTGGACTCGATTCACCTCGAGATTTGATGAAAGATTGAGCAATATGGGGGATTGGCATCAACAAATTCCAAACACTTATTTTACGATCCTTTGCCCATATTCTATCAAATCTAGTTGGGTTGAAACCCAAACCGAATGTGTCTTGATTACCCATTGGATTGATGGGATCTACAATTCTTTGTAAAGACAACTCTAGTACCTTTCCAGGTTCCTAGCCGTTCTGTACAATTTGGGCCACTACCATGACTGAAGCAGATGATAGATGAGGTTGTGGGATAGGCTTTCCTTCAAGGAACTGATTGAATGTTATTATCTCGAAAGCCTGATAGTTGATGGATTCACAACCTCTTTTGGCCCCAATGCATGGTATTGAAGGATCTCGAGTGATTGGGAGATCATCTTCACCATGGACAATTATTTCTTATTTGTCATGTTCAAACTTGACCACTTGGTGCAGAGTAGACGGCATAGCTCTAGCCAGGTGGATTCATGGCCTACCCAAAAGTAGATTATAAAAAGTGTCCATGTCTATTACTTGGAAAGTTATTCCGAACAACACTGGTCCAATTGTAACAGTTAAATAAATTTCACCAAGAGTGTCCTGTTTTGCACCATCAAATGCACATAAATAAACATCGTTAGTATGGATTCTATCAGTGTTGATTTTCAAAATTTGTAGAGTGGAAAGAGAGCATATGTCTACACCCGATCCTCCATCGACTATGACCCTCTTCACATAGTGTTCTTCATATTTCACGGTTAAATGTAGAGCCTTGTTATGCCCAGATCCTTCCAAAGGCAATTCATCATTAGTGAAAGTGATTCTATTTACCTCAAATATTCGGTTGGCCATCTTTTCCAAGTGACCTGCCGTGATATTTTCTGAGATATGTGCCTCACTTAAGATTCTGGTCAATACTTCACGATGCTCTTTAGAATTTATGAGTAATGACAACAAGGATATTTGAGCGGGAGTTTTCCTCAACTGATAAATAATAGAATAATCTTGAGCTTTCATCTTTTTCAGGAACTCTGCAGCCTCTTCCTCAGTGACAAGTTTTTTTACCGACAACTGATTTTCTTTGTCTTGTTTGTCTCTCTTTAATTCTTCTAGAGCATAACACCTTCCGAAACGAGTTAAGCCTCTTGTTTCATTTATTTCTTCAGCAATCTTCTTTCCCTTGTAGGTAACAATGACTTTGTTGTAGTTCCAGGGAACGATTTTGGTGTTTGTCATCGGAAGTTGTGTTACAATTTGTATCACAACTAGATCTTTCACGCTTTCTTGATTTTGATCAAATGTTGAAAGCTTACCATGAATGTATAATTTTGGTCCATTCAACGGTACTTCTCTTCTTTTTATAGCTCCAAGGACATACAACAATAGTATCCTCAAGTCTCTAAAATCTGAACTTGCACCTTTCACAATTATAGGTGTCTTTTGTATGGGTTCTAAAACCATACTAGACTCTTCTTTTGAATGGGATTTCCATCTTTGTTCTACTTGTTTGCTCACAATCTTTATAAATGCCTACATCCCCCACAATACGCTCATTATTGTGAGCATGGAGTGGGTTATTGGTGCCATTTGGTGCTTCCTCATTGCGTATCTCAATTACCTTATCCTCGATTAACATCTCAATGACTATTTCTAGAGTCCAACAATTCTCTATGCTATGACCTATAGTGTTAGCGTGATACTCACATATAACAGTTGGATCAAAGCATCTTGTATTTGGATTGACAAAATAGGGATTGACAGGTTCAACTAATCTCAATTGTATTAATTTCTGCAACAAACTCATAAATGACTCCCCAATTAGGGTAAAGTTTTCTTTCCGACCTTGTTCTTTTGTATAATTCGTCTGGGGATGTGGATTATATGGCACCTGAAAATTTTGTTGTTAGGGGCGAGAACCTTGTGGGGCAGGTGCCCGCCATTGTTGGCACTGAGGAGGGCAGACATACGCCTGAGTGTTGAGAACTGCATATTGGGATGGGTAATAATGTTGAGGAGAATTGGATTGTTCTTGTTGGACTTGAACATAAGGGTGGTTCATACCCATTTGAACACCTCTCAATCCAGACGCCATCATGGACTCTTCCTCCTTCTTTTTTCGATTTACAAAATTACCTGACCTATTTTGTATTGCTTGTGTGCTAGCTCTAATGGCTGCTTGACGTATAATTTTACTCGATTTTATGTCGTTCTCTACCATTTCTACGATCTTAATTACTTTGGCAAAAGGCTTTCCCATTGCAGAGAGAAGGTAATGAAAGTAGTGAGGCTCTTGTGCCTGGAGAAAAACATCAATTAATTCATAGTCTTTCATCGGTGGTTTGACTCTAGCCGCCTTCTCCCTCCATCTTATGGCATATTCCCTAAAGCTTTCAGATGATTTTTTTTCATATTAGCTAGGGACTTGCGATCTGGAATGATATCGATATTGTATTGGAATTGCTGGACAAAATCTTGCGCTATGTCATCCCAGACATGCCAACGAGAAATATCCTGATAGATAAACCATTTTGAGGCTACACCCGTTAGACTTTCTCCAAAGTAAGCCATAAGAAGTTCTTTTTTTCCTCCGGCTCCCCTTAACTGATTACAAATTTTTTTCAAAGGGGCCAGTGGGTCTCCATGACCAATATACTTATCAAAATTTGGAGTTTTGAACACTATAGCCAAATGGACATCTGTAAACATGCATAAGTCCTTAAATGAAACACTTTTGTGTCTTCCCAGCCCTTGCATATTCCTCATGTTTTGCTCCAAACTTTTCATTTTCCTTGCAATTTCTTCATGTTCTTCATTCTTAGTGGTTTTCTCAACCTTGAAGGGGGAACTATATTGATGAGTGTGGTGGTAAGAGTCAGGAATTTTGAAAGTCAATTTAGGGGCTTGACCTTTGCCGTATTGATCTTTGGGTATAGGATCATCATTGGATTTTTGTACTAGTGTTGGTTGAGGAATTGCATTAGTTTGCACAATTGGCATGAAGAGTGGATTGTTCATCATGTGTGGATTCAATGGGTGTACAGAAGAAGTTCCAGCAACATTAGATGTGTTAACGTAGGGTCCAAATCCAGGTGGATAAACCGGGTCGCTTGTTGAGACTTGAATAGGGAATGGCATATTCACATTCAGGTACTCCCGAATTGAAGATCGAGGAGCTTGACCATTCATCCAAGCTTCACACATTTTGGCCATTTATTGTCTCAATATTTTGACCTATTCTACATATACCGATTCTTGTGCAACCATTTGATTTTGGACTTCGTCATTTCCCGACTATGTTCTGTCTTTGTGTGTCATTTTTACTTTCCCTTTTGATCTTGTGTAATATTGATGAGATGTTGAGTCCACAAATTGGAATCATTTAGGGCTTTATTTTGATAAGAATAGTGTCCTCGAATGCTTATTTTGTCTAAATATTTTATGAAAACTCTTAAATTTCAGGTATTTGAAGTTCTAGTGAAAGCATGGACACTTAGGTGCAAAAAGGAATAAAAAGGCTGAAAAGAACGAAAAAGCTGAAGCCCAAGCATCGCCAAGCACACTTGGCGATTCGCCGAAGGGATTTACTACGCTCATTGTTCCAGTACGCAAAGCCCTGAAGGAAAAGGATAAAAAATGCGATGAAAGGAGCAGTTGGCGCTTCGCCGAATAGTTTTGTGAAGCAGTACTATACTGCCCAATGGTCCAGAATGTGAAGAGACGACAGGCAGGCACGAAACGGCGATGAGAGAGACGAAGGGTGAATTGCCGAAGTCATTCGGTGATATCGACTAACTTCGCCGAAAGATCCATCAGTGCTATTTTCTGAAGTCTATAAATACTGAACTTATTATCAATTTTAGAGAGTCGAACATTTATTTTAATTTCCAGATAGAATAGTACTTTTTGGATATTTTTCTCTCAAGTTTGGAGAGGGTTTTTGGGAGACTTGAAGAAAGAAGACTTTCATCTTCCCCAAGTTGGAAGTGGGTCTTCTCCATTCTTATTCCGTTGCTTAAATCAACATTTAATTTCTTATACCCATTTGATTTTACTATCATTTTAGGTGTGTTTTGCTATTTCTTTATGTGTGGCTAAAAACCCCCCATTCTTGGGGAGTGATTTAGCAAATATGTGTTGATATTATTGTTGGGTCTTACTTGCTGATAGGTTAGATGTAGTTTAATGGTGATTTCACCTAGTGGCTGTGGTTTAATCTAACGGGTTTGTAGTTGCAAATACAAAGTCACCCATGTGTGCTCGGCTTTTCCGAGAAGGAGGTCGCGAAACCAAGACCACTAGACTGATGGCCTATGGAGTGGGTTGACATGAGGTTCAGCCCGAGAGGGTGAGCCCTAGTCCAATATCCTAACACTCAGCTCGAGAGAGTGAGTAGGGTAAGGCGTAGGCTGGTCTTCATGCGGCAAATGGGTGTCCGAGAGTAACGTATTTGAAACGGGGTATGTTGCCTGAGAGGGAACTTATTTCTTTAAAGCTTATCCTAGTCACTATTATCTTACAAAATTCCTTTCAAAAGCATGTACCCAACTACTTATCTCAACTTGTATTACGGTCATACCCCAAGAACATTTCCCCATACTTGATTTTCTTGTTAATTTTTGCTATTTTTACTACTTGTGACAAAAACTCCAAATCGATATTTGACACTTCGTGTCACCCCCTTTAATTTACTATGTTTTTACTCGTTAATATCTTTAGCTACGACTAGTTAGAGCTTAATTTTGTTTTTCTATCAATTCTTAAAACCACTCCCTTGGGACACGACCCTAACCTTTAGTTGGGTTACTATACTTTCGACTATCATAGACACTCATACCGTAGGTTAGTGTCGTTGGTCACGATAAGTATCAAAATGGCGCCGCTACCGGAGAGTGGTGTTATTTGAGAATTTTCAGATTAGTAGTGGTAAGTTGGTGGAAATGAGTCAAGGAGTCCGAAAGGACCTCCCACTGACTGCACTGGCATCTCAGCTAAACGAACTGGCCACCAAACTCTCAGAAGTGGAAATCCAATGCAACAACAAGGGGAGGTATATACCCCCTCATGAGCGGAGAAAGTCTAAAGATGGGAGAGAAAATCGTGTTGAGGATACACTTCAAATCATTCTCCAAAAGGTCATCGATCAGGATCGGGTGTTGGAAGAAATGAAAGAGAATATTGAAGTGTTGCATCAAATGATTGGATCCCACTCTAGATAAATCCAGCTAATCAGGCCACTCCTGAGTTTTGCCGTGCCTCATCTCCACCCAAATGACATATTGGGGTCACCTAGTGACATTGGGGCAAACCCCAATAATGGAGAGTAAGACAAAGCTTACGTCGTGCCACGACGTAAAATAAGGCACTTCTTGGGAGGCAACCCAAGGTTTTACTGCTTTTAATTATTATGTTCGAATATTGGTATGCTGATTTTGTAGGGTAAAATGAGAAAGGTGTTGAGAAGTGCAAGTTGGCGAGCCAAGGACCTAGTGGGCGAGTCACTGAATCTATTAGTGACTCCGACTTAACCCGCCGTTGGGACCCGAAAATAAGAGATGTCTTGTAAAAATCGGTGAGGTAAGTATGTGTTCGGTGCGTCGCCAATTTTATCAGCGATAAGAATAACGTCGCCGAATGACAGAGAACTGAATGGTTATGTAAGGGCAGAAAGTCAAAATGTTTGAAGCTCTCACTTTCCCTCTTCTCAAACTCCTCAAAATCACACCAAAGATATGGTACACACAAACCTAAATGCACCACCTTAGAAAAAGGCAATGGGAATTACAATCAATAAAGAAGGATAACGTCCTTCACAAAAAAGAAAGCAAGATCTCCCACCGGGAGATAAAGGTAAATGAAAACAACATATCACTAGGAAGGGCACAAACATTGAACCAGCTATTTCTGAGCTGGAGGATGAGCAACCTTTGATAAATCAAAGGGAGGAACTTAGGGCTAGAAATCAGCCAACAGCCACCGAAACCCATTCAGCTGTCACTCCCCCAACTACCGAATCAATGCCAACTCCAGCGGCTCCTGCACTCCCTGTAGCTCCACCTCCACCTAGGTTGCTGAACAGACTAAAGGGCGATGGTTTATGAACCATTTTGGAAGAAAAGTTACTATCGGTGGAGGGTTTGGAAGGTAAGCATGCTGAGGTGCTTGCCACGATCAAGTATCATGAGTTCGAGCAGTTCACTAGTCCATGGGGCCCTTATATTCCTTCCTGGGTCTGAGAATTCTACTTAGCCTATGGGGAGTTGGTCCCAAAAAATAGGAAAAAGGCTAGTGAGTTCCGACCAGTGAACTCGGTTATGGTGAGAGGCAAGGAAGTCGAGTGTCACAACGAGCATATTAATGTTGTACTGGGTCGACCGCTGCACTCACTATTGCCCTACCAGGGTTTGCCTATTGCTCCGTCCCTAGATGACTTGAATGGTTAGCTCCGATTATTTCTGACATTACCCCGAGATGGTTGGATGCGGGAGCTCCTATTGAGAAGAGGGATATGAAAATCGCCTCTCGATACTGGTTTGGCTTCATCAGCAGCACTATCATGCCATCCTAGAACGAATCCATTATGCGTCATCTTAAGGCGGCTTGCCTTGGTTCTATCATGGCCAGGAGACGGATCGACCTGGGACTGTTGGTTTCACAGGAGATGGCTTTGAGAGACAAACAAATACAAACATCCCTACCATTTCCTATTCTGGTTACTGAGTTATGCCGGCGTGCTGAAGTGCCCCGAGCGCCTGCTAGTTATATAGAGGTCACTCTATCTTCCTACACTAATATCCGGCGTATAGAGGTAGAGTTTACACGAGAGGAGGATGACAAGAGAAGAGCAGCCCCAATAGTTACTTCTCCAGAGGTCAATGTTGACTCATTATCAACAGAGACACCATCGCCCACCCCGGCATCGGAGCCCTCAGGTATACCAACTCCCTCCTCTTCTTCATCACAGGTTCCAAGTTCTTCCTCATCCTCCCAGCCTGCCAGGATCACTCAAGCCATGATCTTGAAGATGGGGCAGTTGGCCTACTCAGCTGATGTGAGAGCTACCCGACTGGAGAGGTCTGTTCCGGGGATCATCGACAGTGCCATATTATCAAAAGTATGCACCCAATTATTTATCTCAACTTGTATTGCGGTCACACCCCAAGAACTCTTCCCCATACTTGATTTTCTTGTTATTTTTACTTCTTGTTACAAGACCCCAAATTGATATTTGATACTTTTGTGTCAACACCTTTGATTTACAATGTTTTTAATCGTTAATATCTTTAGTTATGACTAATTAGAACTAAATTTTATTTTTCTATTAATTCTCAAAACAACTCACTTGGGACACGACCCCAACCTTTAGTTGGGTTACTATATTATCGACGATCGTAGACACTTGTACCGTGGGTTAGTGTCATTGGTCACGATAAGCATCACATTGTTGCACCAACTTCTTCAATCGCAGCCAAGTATCATGAATTGGCTTACCCTCCAACCACTTAAAGCTATGAATGTTGTCCCGAAGAGTCATCATCTTCGAAGGAGGGAAAAATTACAATTGAAATGCGGTGACCAGATCCTCCCACGAAGTGATTGATTCTCGTGGAAATTCAGCCAGCCACTTACAAGCTTCACCCATTAAGGAAAACTGGAACAATCTCAACCTGACCGACTCTTGGGATATGTTCTTGAAGGAGAACAATCCGCAAACATTCACAAAGTTTCTAATATGCTCATGGGGATCCTCATGAGCTAAACCATCGAACAGTTCCTTCAATTGCAAGAGCTGAAACATAGTATTTGTGATATGGAACACAACGTTCCCTTCCACCGGAGGCAAGCGAATGACACCAATTCCACCCATTAGATGTGGGTCATTAGCATTAGGCTCATTGAAATTGTTGAGGTTTCCGATGTCATCGTGGTGGCCTACTTTGCTACCATTGCTTTTGTTCACACTCATAGTTCCTGTTTCAAAACACAAACAAGAAAACTAAAACTAAAAGTAAGTAAGTTCAACTATAACTAACAAGAACAAAATTCAACTTAACTAAAGAATCTTAACTAAACACCACTCCCCGGCAGCGGCGCCATTTTGATTAATAACCTTTCAAAGATACTTCATTCGATATTAACCGTTAACGATCGTTAATACGTATAATAACCTAACTAAATGAGTTGGGGTCGAATCCCACAGGGAGTGGTACGTGTTCAACATTCAATAGCAAAGTACGAATATGTTCAAGTCTATCATAGGAATAGACATTATCGAAGGAAAACATCATTCAATTTAGGGGGTGACATGAGTGTCAAATAACAAGAGGTTTTGGTTTTAACTATCAGCTACAACAACAACAAATAACAAAAAATAAACAATAATGAGACGGGTTTTTGGGATGTGATTCGATTATAGGCTAATATAGACAAATGGGAAATCGCAACGTTAGTAAATAGCTATAAATCAGTGAATAATCTAGACTGTAGTGGGGATAAATTTTCTCTCAAACAATTTACCCGGAATCAAGTTGGTTTCTCTCGAACACAAACAAGCAATCAATTAAGAACAGCCTACACTTTAGTCCATTCACTCTCTCGAGTTGAATGTGGGGAAAAGGATTTAGGATTTACTCTCTCGAGCTGAACCTATGACAACCCAATACCCACAGACCATCAATTCAGTAATCTTGGTTTTAAAACCTCTCTCTCGAGCAAGCCAAAAACAGGAAGGTAGAACTGTATTTGCAACTACAATCCTTTAATTTTAGCCACAATTACTGATTGAAATCACTTCTAAACAACATTTAAACTATCAATTAGCAATTCCCATAACCTAAATCAGCTCATAATCACATAATCACATAATCACACCCCAATAATTGGGGTTTTAGCTACACATCATAAAAAGATATAAATCGTTACCAAATTATGTTTCCATCAACTTGGTAAGATTAATTTCATCTTTACGAAGGTCCAAATTGAAGAATCTCAAAGACCCACTTCAATTTTCTCAAAAATGGAAAACTTCAATTCTTCAAAGCTAAGGAAAAGTTTATCTTAATAGTCTCCTATATGTTCAGAATATTCTTTGATTGATGAAAAGATACTAAACTAAATGTTCAAAAACATATTTATAGTCGTCAAAAATATGTTGCGAAAGACCATTGGGAGCAATAAGTCCGGATCACCGATCAACTCAATGATCCTCCGTTTGGTCAGCTATATCGCCTTTTTGCTTTGGCCTTCAGCATCCTCAAGTTCTGTAAATTTGGGCGATCCAACAGTGGATCTCGAAACCACTCGGCGACACGCCGACTGCTCTTTTCTATCACCGACTAGATTTTCTCCTTCAGTGCTTGGTACACTAGATCTTTAGGCAAGATAATAGCCATTCGGCGACTCGCCCTATGGGTTAGGCGATCAACATGCCTTGTTTTCTTCATTCCGTTAATTAATCATTTTTAAAAAGAGGGATGGATTTCGGCCTTGCTTTAAGTCGTTAAGCTAGTAAAGTGCTATTTCTAAAACGATCGTTAAGGTCATTCCCTTGTTCCTTTTTGCCCATTAGTGTCCATGCTTTGTTCCTCAATCCAAATACTTGGAAATCAAAGGTTTTAAATAAGTTATTAGAACAAAACGAGCAATTGAGGACACAAAATCTATCCAAATAAAGCCCTAAATGAGTCAAAATTGTTGACTCATTAGTCGGATCAAGACATTGCTTTTCTTTCACATCGGGCACGAAAGACGATTCGGAACCATTATGGACAATAATACCACTCTTGGTGGAATCCACTCGTTGAATTGCCAATCGAGCCAACCTATGAACATCTCGAACCAACTCTTTTCTATCATCATCAACATGTGCAACACTACCCATGGATAACATAATAAGAGTATCCGCTACTACATTCGCGTTTCCGGGGTTATAAAGAACACTCATATCATAGTCCTTCAATAATTCCAACCACCTTCTTTGGCGAAGGTTTAGATATTTTTAGGTAAACACATATTGTAAACTCTTATGATTGGTGAAATCATCAACATGGACCCCATAAAAATAATGCCTCCAAATCTTTAAGGCAAATACCACCACCGCTAATCTAAGGTCATGGGTAGGATATTTCTTCTCATGAACCTTTAGTTGCATTAAAGCATAGGCAATCACCTTACAATTTTTCATAAGCACACATCCCAAACCCCCTCTAGAGGTGTCATAATATACCACAAAGTCATTCTTACATTCCAGTAAGGTCAACACGGGAGCAAAGGTAAGTCTATGTTTCAACACTTGGAAACTTTTCTCACAAGCTTCGGACAATAGGATCTTGGCCTGCTTTTGAGTCAAAGTTGTCAAACGAGAAGCAATGGAGGAAAACCCGTCAACAAACCTTTTATAATAACTAGAGAAACCCAAGAAACTTCTAGTATCTATCGGTGATAGAGGTCTAGGACATCTCTTGACCGCATCCATCTTTTTTGGATCTACCTAAATACCCTTACTCGAAACAATATGACCAAGGAAAGCTACGGACCTTAACAAAAACTCACATATAATAAACTTCGCATAGAGTTGTTGGTCCTTGAGTATTTGCAATACAATCCTCAAATGATCAATATGCTCATTCTCACTTCTTGAATAGATCAAAATATCATCGATAAATACAATCACGAACATATCAAGGTATTTTCTAAACACCCTATTCATCAAGTCAATAAACGCCGTTGGGGAATTAGTCAAACCAAAAGACATAACCAAGAACTCATAATGACCATATCGGGTTTTAAAAGCTATTTTTGGAATATCTTCCTCTTTCACCCTCAATTGGTGATAACCGGATCGGAGATCAATTTTAGAGAAATATATTGCCCCTTGGAGTTGATTAAATAAGTCATCTATACTCGGAAAGGGATACTTGTTCTTTGTGGTCACTTTGTTCAATTTATGGTAATCAATACACATATAGAGTGAACCATCTTTCTTCTTAACAAACAACACCAGACCACCCCATGGAGAGATACTCAATCGAATGAAACCCTTATCCAATAAATCCTTTAGTTGTTCCTTCAACTCCTTAAGTTCCATTGGAGCTATTCTATAAGGAGGAATAAAGAGAGGTTGGGTATTGGGGAGAAGGTCAATCTCAAAGTTTATTTTTCTTATGGGAGGAACACGAGGTATATCATCAGGAAATACTTCCAGAAACTCTTTTATATAGGGACCGACTCAGGAGTAGGAGTTTCAGACTCCACATCCCTCACCCTTACAATATGGTAGATACAACCTTTCAAAATTATTTTCCTAGCTTTTAGGTAAGAAATGAATTGACCTCTAGGCATAGAAATTCCCCCTTTCCACTTAAGGATAGACTCATTTGTAAACTGAAATTTGACTACTCTAGTCCTATAATTAATTGAGACATAACAAGAATGCAATCAATCCATACCCAAAGTGACATCGAAGTCAATCATATCAAGTTCCACCAAATCTATTAGAGTGACTCTGTGGAATAAGGAAATGGGACATCTCCTATGAAATCCTTTTGCCACCACAGAATCACCAACGAGGTAGAAATAGAAAAAGGTTCGAACAACACTTCGGGGAGCATAACAAATCTCATATCTACAAAAGGAGTCATAAATGACAAAGTAGAACCCGAATCAAGTAAATCATACACATCAATATGGAAGACATTTAACATACCAGTCACAAAATCCGGGGAGCTCTCTGGGTCACCTCTAGTTTGGAGAGCATAAAAATGGTTTTGCTTAGGAGCATTTCCACTTGAGCCACTTGAACCAGATGAAGGGTAGGGTTGAGCCCTACAACGAGTGTATCCATCATTTTTAGCAACCGAAGGACAATCCCTTATTTTATGATCCATTTTACTACACCCGAAACAAGCATTATATCCCGCTAGACACTGCCCTTCATAATTTCTCCCACACTTAGCACAAGTAGGCATCACATATTTACCACCATCTCCTTGGGGTTTAGGGTTAGACACCCTTTTATTTCTTGGCCTAGGAGGAGCACTTGAAGAACCTTGCCTGGAGCATGATGTTTTCGTAATCAAGACACAACTTCCAATGCAAGTGTCTACGATCGTACAATAGTTTAGTAACCCAACCAAGGGTTGGGATCGTTCCCAAGAGAGTGGTTTTGAAAATTAATAAAAAAATAAAATTAAGTTCTAACCAGTCGTAGCTAAAGACATTAACGATTAAAAAAGCATTGTAAATTAAAGGGGGACAAAAAAATGTCAAGTAATAATGAGGTTTTGTCACTAGTAAGTAAAAACAACAAAATAAAAAAGGATTTCTAAGTAATTATAGGGGATCCTTACGATGTGACAGCAATACGGGTTAAGCTAGATTATTGGGTACATTTTTTCGATAGAAGATTAATTGAATAATTGTGATTATGCTAAACATTAAGAGGGATAAGCTCTCTCTCGAGCAACTTACCCCATTTCAAATGCGTTTCTCTCGAACACCCACTTGCAGTATGAAGACCAGCCTATGCCTTAACCCACTCACTCTCTCGAGCTAGGTGTGTGGGAATGAGACTAGGATTCACTCTCTTGAGCTGAACCTCATGTCGACCCACACCCACTGGCAATCAATTTAGTAGTTATAGTTTTACGACCTCTCTTTCGAACAAGCCGAAAACACATAAATAAACTTGTATTTGCAACTAGAAATTCATTAAATTCATCCACAACTACTAAACGAAATCACAATTAAACTACGATTAAACTATGAGAAAGCAAGACCCAACAAATATCTTAACCCATATTCACTAATATCACACCCCAAGAATTAGGGTTTTTAGCCACACATGTATAAAAGATAGAAATTTATACCAAATTGAGCTCGCATTCAACTGAGTATGAAGATTTAAGTGTTGATACATGCCGAAATTGAAGAATCCAAGAGACTCAATTCCAAATCTTAAAGATGAAGCCCTTTGGATCTTTAAGTCTTCAAAACCCTCTTAAACTTAGAGCAAAAATATCAAAAGTACTATTCTATATGAAAATTATAATAATTGTTCTACACTTAAAACTACAACTCTAACTAGTATTTATAATTTTCACAGGTTTGTGCTGCAGAGGATCATTCGGCGTCGTTAGTCAGAATCGCCGATCAACTCAGCGATTTGCCTTTTGGTGTAGTTCATCGCTGTCTTGCACCAGCCTTCAACTTCTTCGTGCTCTGGGTCATTGGGCGACATGGTACTGCTTCGCGAAACTTCTCGGTGATGCGCTGACCGCTCCTTTTTATGTCAACTTAATCCTTTCCTTCAAGGCTCAGCACACTGGAACAAAAGGCGAAGTAAGACCCTTCGGCGACTCGCCAAGTGGACTCAGTGATCCTTACACTTCATTTCTTCGTTCTATTCAGCCTTTTCGTTCCTTTTTGCGACATAGTGTTCATGTTTTCCTTCAAATTTCAAATACCTAAAATATAAAGGTTTTCATCAGATATTGAGATTAAATAAGCGTTTGAGGACACAATTTCTATTATAATATAGCCCTAAATGCGTCCAATTTGTGGATTCATGTACACCCCCAACTTAAACTTTTGTTTGTCCTCAAGCAGACTCAAGTTTAGTAATTCAAAAAGGGTGTCTCGAACAGTGCTACACAAGACTCAATCATGAATGCACAGAACAAGACTCAATTTACTTATGCAAAGATCAAATGTGCACTCAAAGATTGAAATTGTGACTCACCAATATCAAAGAACCTCATGCTCATAACACTTGCTTCAAATGCAAGTTCAAGCTCAACCAAAGTGTTCAAATGCCCTCACACAAGGAATGATTCCATATTCACTCAATGGTTCACAATTTAAAGCTTCGGAATCAGATACAACACTCACTCTCACAAGGAAGAACACAATGCATGCTTTCATCCATAGGTTTTCCCGTATTTTCTAATCAACATTTGTTTTAGCTCACTTAAGATCAAAAAGGTTTTTTCAAGGTTTGTAGTGGGGCTGAGTGCTAATGTATGGTCATTTAGGCTCAGTGACTTTCATCCTCATGAAATGTGGTGCTCACAACATTTCCTTTATTTTTCCTTAATAATTCTGTTTAGTGCTCATAAGTCATCCTATTATTCACTTTCCATGGAGTGTTTCGGAACCCCATTTCGTTTGTACTTTATTCCACAACTTTCTTTTTCATTCTTTTTTTTTCTTTCTCCTTTCTCCTTTTTTTTATATGGAGGGGTTCCATTTTTCTTAAAACCATGGGTAAGAGGAGACTTTCCTTTCACTTCTTGACTTGCCCTTATCTTTTCACCACACCCCCAACTTAGGCTTTTGGCCTAAGTTGGCTATTCAACTAACCACAACTTCATGAGGATTATGGGTGATGAATAAAGAAAGGTTATGATTTGATCAAGTTTCTTCCGAAGAAAAGTAAGGCTCAAGGGGTGTTCAAAAGTGGTTCACACACTCACAAGGTAGGTCACAAAAGAGTTATATGTCAATTGGTTCACATTCTTAGAAGTTGCCTAAGATCATATCAAGGGATAGCATCACTTAGTTGACCGGACCAATAGGGAAAATTCTAGGATCTATCATGCATGGTTGAAAGTAAGCTCATCACACTAGGCATTGGAACTATAGTCAAACAAGACTCCACACTTTTGCTAGTGTGCAATGATCATCACAAGAGACTCAATTCGATACTAACTAGTCATAATGAGATAAAAAGAGTTCACATATTGTCTATGCAACATCCTTTCATCTCATCATAGTCGCGCATTCATGTTTGTTTGATTGAGAGCACTATTCAAGTCTTCGATATTGATCGGAACCGAGACTTAAATTTTTGCAAAAGAACAGCCACTTTCAACACACGAGAGATGGCAAAAATTTTCGGACAGGTCAAAATCATTTACAATTAAAAGCAAGGAGCCACAAGCTCAAACCTTCCACAAAAAAGCAGTGTATAACCCGAATTTAGCTCAAAGCCCAATATATAAACAAAACTAATATGCACAAAGGTTGGCCTCACCCCACCACAAACAAAAATCATTTGTCCTCAAATGCGAACGGAAATATCCAAAAGTAAAATAAATTAAGACAAAGAGAGAGGTAAAGAGGGGATCCTGTCTACGCATTTTTCTGGGCATCAGTGCCCAATGCATAAGTCTGGACTCGGGCCTCTGTACCCGGTTCACCTTAGAAGGACCTGCAATACCAGATCCACTAGAAGCCAACAACATCTACGATGGCCTCCTCTGTCTTAGTAAAGCCCTCATATCCTTGCCTTTATCTCACGGTGGAGGTTCTTGTATGCCCTTCTTTGGAGGATTTGATCTCCCCTTCATTTATAGTGATACCGTGTACTCTTTTCCGAGGTGGCATGACAATATTGGTCTTTACGATATCTTCAGTATACTCAGACTTCTCCCTACTAGACTCCACAATATACAAGCACAACCCCACAAGATTTAACCAATTTTAAGGCACAAAAATGTGGGATTTTAACAATATAAACCCTATGGGTAAGATTTCCAAATTAAAACAGGCATTCAAGCAACTTAATCCTATTAGAGAGGCCCAACACACATCAACAAGATATAATCATTTGCATAAGAGTTCAAATTCTCAAAAATACATGCGGGGTTCGGGAAACCAACCTTAGATGCCAAATATAAAGACTGAAATGCTAGGAAGCAAAGTAATCCCAATACGAACACAAATCAACCACTAAAATACTACTAGAAGTGGCAAAATTTATAAACTAAAGTGTGGGTGTGAGCTTGTGAAGTTTAAAAGTGAGGGAAAGGGAAGAGTTTGAAAGTTTAAACCTTTAGCCTTTTAAAAAATGTCCAGTTCTCACACATTCGGCCACATTAGTCATGCTCGTCGACCCACTCGATGACACGTCGAGTAAAAACTTACCTCACCGAGTTTTACAGACTCCACTTTGAAATTGTCTTGAGTCCAATGGTGGTCTGGTTCGGGGTCGCCGACCTCTTCAGCGATTTACCGACTGGACCTCTAGTTCGCCAATCTGCATTCTTCAAACACTTTCCACACTTTAACATTTATGATCAACACACCATTATTTCTAAAATAGACATAAAACAATAAAATCTTGGGTTGCCTCCCAAGAAGCACCTTATTTAATGTCGTAGCATGACGCAATTCCTCACTCAAGTTCCATTAGTGAAGTTTGCCACATTTTCATAAGGCCACCCCTCTTTTGGTTCTGGGTAGAGAAAAGATAGCACTAGTCCATTTGGGACCTTTGTCATCGTTCACACTCATTCTTCCTATTTCAACACACAAACAAGTAAAAACTAAAAATTAAGTAAGTATCACTATAACTAACAAGAACAAAATTCAACTTAACTAAAAATTCTCAAGTAACACCACTCCGCGGCAGCGGCGCAAGTTTGATGTTTGCGTAATCAAGACACACCTTCCAATGCAAGTGTCTACGATCGTACAATAGTTTAGTAACCCAACCAAGGGTTGGGATCGTTCCCGAGAGAGTGGTTTTGAGAATTAATATAAAAATAAAATTAAATTATAACTAGTCGTAGCTAAAGACGTTAACGATTAAAAAAACATTGTAAATTAAAGGGGGACAGAAGAGTGTCAATTAGCAATGGGGTTTTGTCACTAGTAAGTAAAAACAACAAAATAAACAAGGATTTCTAAGTAATGAAAGGGGATGCTTGGGATGTGACGGGAACACGGGTTAAGCTAGATTATTGGGTATGCTTTTAATAGATGATTCATAGAATAATGGTGAGTAGGCTAAACTTTAAGGGGGATAAGCTCTCTCTCGAGCAACTTACCCCGTTTCAAATGCGTTCCTCTCGACACCCACTTGCTGCATGAAGACCAGCCTACGCCTTAACCCACTCACTCTCTTAAGCTGAGTGTGTGGGAGTGAGACTAGGATTCAATCTCTCGAGCTGAACCTCATGTCGACCCACTCCTACCGACCATCAATTTAGTAGTTTTAGTTTACGACCTCTCTCTCGAGCAAGCAAAAAACACATAAATAAACTTGTATTTGAAACTACAAATTCATTAAATTCATCCACAACTACTAAACAAAATCACAACTAAACAATGATTAAACTATCAGCAAGCAAGACCCAACAATTATCTTAACCCATATTCGCTAAATCACACCCTAAGAATTAGGGTTTTTAGCCACATCATGTATAAAAGATAGAAATTTATACCAAATTGAGCTCGCATTCAACTCGGTATGAAGATTTAATTCTTGATACATGCCAAAATTGAAGAATTCAAGAGACTTAAATCCAAATCTTGAAGATGAAACCCTTTGGATCTTTAAGTCTTCAAAACCCTCTCAAACTTAGAGCAAAAATATTAAAAGTACTATTCTATATGAAAATTATAATAATTGTTCCACACTTAAAGCTACAACTCTAACTAGTATTTACAGTTTTCACATATTTGTGCTGTAGGAGATCATTTGGCGTCGTTAGTCGGAATCACCGATCAACTCAGCGATTCGTATTTTGGTGTAGTTCATCGCCGTCTTGCACCAGCCTTCAGCATCATCGTGCGCTGGGTCATTGAGTGACATGGTACTGCTTCCTAGAACATCTCGGCGATGCGTCGACTGCTCCTTTTTTTGCCAACTTGATCCTTTCCTTCAGGGATCAGCACACTAGAACAAAAGGTGAAGTAAGACCCTTCGGCGACTCGCCAAGTGGACTCGGTGATCCTCAGGCCTTCAGTTATTCGTTCTTTCCAGCTCTTTTATCCCTTTTTGCGATGTAGTGTCCATGCTTTCCTTTAAATTTCAAATACCTGATACTTAAGGGTTTTCATTAGATATTGAGATAAAATAAGCATTAGAGACACAATTTCTATTAAAATATAGCCCTAAATGAGTCCAATTTGTGAACTCATCAGAGAACCTTTGCCGAAATCATGAACGACCCCGTCCACTGGACCTAGCATCAAAATAGTTGCCATCATCCGCTCTAGCACTCCTTACCTCCCTAGATCTCTCCTTGAGCTTTTCTTCCTCAATTTGTTGGGAGTGCACCGTAAGGTGACAAATGTCCATGTCATGAACAAGCATAGGGGTGCGGCACTCTTTGACAA
This sequence comes from Solanum stenotomum, assembly GCF_019186545.1. NCBI lineage: Eukaryota > Viridiplantae > Streptophyta > Magnoliopsida > Solanales > Solanaceae > Solanum > Solanum stenotomum. Next base: position 40,550,382 of record NC_064289.1, on the reverse strand, counting down.
CCAAGTCGGACACTCTCGACACAGACTTACTCATCTTGGCCCTACGATCCACCGCAATGGAAGGAGCCTACTATGATAGTTGTGTGAACCTCAAGGGGTATTCCCTTACACTGATATTTCCTTTCTGAAGGTTGTTGAACTCGAGTACCTTGGCTCTCTTATCTCTATAGGGAAGAATTAGTCAAGAAAAGCACTTTTTAACCTTTCCCATACTATGGGACCCACTTCCACCGGTTTTGCCTCTTTCTACTAATTAAACCAAATCTGAGCAACCCCTTTGAGTTGGTAAGCGACTAGTTCCGCCTTCTCTATCGAAGTCACACCCATGATAACAAGTACCTTATAGACCTTGTTGATAAACTCTTCAGGGTCTTCCTAAAGTTTGGAGCCATAAAATTTGGGCGAGTTCATTCTTGTAAAATCTCTCACTATTGCCGACGTCGTACCCATAATTGGGATCACGCGGGCTACCACCTCTCTGTTAGCTTGCGTCGTCATGGCTTGAGCTAACACTTGGATGCAGACCTAAACTACACATTTGTCACATTCTAATTAAATGGGTCAATCGGAGCATGAGGAGGAGCTTGAGGAGGAACCTCTTGCTTAACACTGTCTACCTCCAACCTTCTAGAATTAGCCCTTCTAGTAGTTATTTTCTCAAAACCATTAGGAACATATTAGGAGAAAGACTTATAGAGTTAAAATCCATGACACGACATAGAGAAGTGAAGAAGTGATATTTCCTTAACATCTAATAGACTCTAGTTCATAAATGTCGAGCACGTCACACTTATGAACAAGACTCTACTAGACGTGGTTTGAGACATCTTAGAACCATTCTAAATCTTGTGGTCTGAGACCAAGTTTGTCATGACCCAGGGGTACCTCCTAGATGTAAAAAGGCGTATAAGACCCCGAGGGGGCTCATACAATCCACTTAGCATATCATAATATAAAGTAAAATAAAAGGTGCGGGAATTTAAAACTTTTCAAATATAATCAAAGTCGTTTATAATAGCAAGCGGAAGTCTAACATCACATTGACATTGTCTCAAACCATCTAGACATAAGAAATAAAAATCTTGGGACGCAGCCCATACAATAGTCTCAAAGTAAAGGAAAGACATAAAAGAGATAAGGTGATCCAATCCTCGAATACAATGAGGACTCACCAAAGATTTACTTGCCAATCCTTTAGGAACCAAGCCACAAGTGTGTGAATCGGGAACACCTGACCCTACATTAGATAAGAATCTAGGCAAGAGTATGTGTTAGTACAATCAAGTACTAAATATGATGGTTAGCATGAACAACATAAACATAAGTATTAGTCAACGTAAGACATAAGGCATAAGCATAATTAATACATATAAAACATCATAATGAAAGAGGAATACACCTTTAAGAACCTCACTTAAGCTTAGCCAAGACATAGGTCATCTACCTCTAGTCAAGCTTACATCATGGAAGGCATAACTAACAACACTCCACACAGGTCAATTTCATAATATAATCTCATTAATCAAACTACTTTTAAAGACATGGGGATTCGCCTCAATGTCTGGTTCATAAAGGCTAATGGGTATTCGCCTCTTGCCTTATATACTTTTAATTTGCAGGTACTCGCCTTCACAACCTCATCATATGATGCAGGTACTCACCTACACATCATTTAATAAGAAGCATGGGTACTCGCCCCATGTCCATTGTTACAACGTGGGGACTCACCTCTTTTTCACATCTAAGGAGTAGGGTAATCACCTCTAGCCTCATCATTCATTTAGCATTTAAGTCTAGATTCATTTTAGGTGAACAATCCTTTCAACCTAGAATCATTCATGTGAGTAAACCTTTCACATTCATTCAATCAGGTTTATCAATTCATTATAGGAAGTACTTTTCTACATCATAGCATTTACAATCAACAATGCATAGTCTAGGCTTTATTCTCAAGGCACTACATCTCATGATCATCATCTATGATTTATTATCAAGAAGTGAACATCATATTCATCATATATACTTTAATCTAGAGCAATTATATTAATAATTCATCAATCCTATAAGGATATATCTAACCCATAGAGTTTCCCTCACATGGCATCAAACCCACTATATCAATTCAACACTAAAATGATAGGATAGAAATGGGTACATGTAATTTCATTCTAAATACATGCAATTCTATCAATTATATTATAAACAATCATAATCCACTCAATTGGATCAAAGTTAATCATAACAGAAACCCTAACTAGAATAAGGGAGATTCTTCATCAAATTATGGAATTCTAGGAAACTCCATGGGAGGAAGGATCCCATGGATGAAAAGCCATCATACCTTGATTACAAAGTCATCAAAAGCTTGAACTTTGGAAACTTGATCTTGACTTAGCTTCAATCTCCTCCTTTTTTCTTCAAACTTCTAGAGAGAGAATATTTGAGAGGAGTTTTGGGAACTCTTTTGGGATTTTTAGAGAAAGACTTAGTTGGGGGAATTTGGGGGTTAAAAATACTTATATGGGTGGTTAAGTCTAGGAAAAATGACACCATATTGATTTAATTAAAACTAGAAAAGACACTTAAGTCCCTAAAATAATTTCCCTTATATGACCCATGAAACCATGACCTACGGACCGTGGATGGACCAACGGTCCGTCCTGGTCAATTGTGGATCATGGTAATAGACTTTTGGCCAATCCACGACTGTCCCATCCACAGACCGTGGATCCACCCACAGGGCGTGGTCCTGGCCCTGCTCACAATTGGTGCACCTTCAACTCTACCCATCTTCCATTGGTCAACCAAGATCCTAGCAACCCCCTTTAGTTGGTATGCAAGTAGTTCTATTGCTCAGTATCAACAACATGTATAACCTCAAAAACCTGCTGCTGTTCTTCCACAAAGTTTTCTGGATTGTCAGTGACACTTGAACCAGTGAAACTTCAAGGATTCATCCTTAAAAACTCACAGCTTTGGAGGACGTATCAACCACATCGAGTTGATCCCGTCTTAGTTGACCATCTTGATTGGCCACCACTTGACTCAACATTTGGAGAGCATCCCGAAACTTAGAATTACTAACCTCTCCTTGGGGTTGCACTTCTGGTGCATTAGGTACCTCTTGATCCTCAACGTACCTCTAAGACGGACGACCTCAGACAAATCTTCGTGGAGGCTTGATATGAAAAATACGCGTAAGCACGAGTTAGAAAGAAACTTTTATAGAGATAAACTCTATCCCACAAAAGAGTATCAAAGAAGTGAGATAGTTCCTAAATGTTACAACCTCCTAATTATAGATGTTGCATGCTTCACATCGATAACTAGGACTCTACAAACACGACTTCATAGACACCCTAGGACACTTAAACCTTGAGCTCTAATACCAAGTTTGTCACGCCCTGAGGCAAAACCCTTGATGTGGCTGGAACTCGAGAACCATTGCTGGCCCCAATAGAACCCATTGCCTTGCTTAACTCTTAGCGGATGACAAATCCACATAAGATTACTTTAAAAGTTAAGCTTTAACTCAAATAACTAACTCAAAATATTTAAAGAAGCATTTACTAGCAAAAGTGGGAACTCAAGCCTCAAACATCAATAACTGAAATGAACAAGACTCATAAATTATATCTATTTATCTATGAAGCCTATAATACTACAAAGGATGTCAAGACAGGACCCCTTATCATCCTAACAAAAACATAAATGATAACATAGTGAAAGGGATCCTCCGGAAGCAAGGAGGCTCACCAAATGACTCTGGAGCTCGACTAGATCAATAAAGCATTGGATACTAATCCTGTTACCTGTATCTGCATCATAAAAGATGCAGGCCAAATGATGTCAATACATGGAATATATGAGCATGTAAGGGGAAATCTAAAACAAGACATAAGCTTGAACTAGAACAGAAAGAAATACTTACCTCGCCGCAACTCAACTCAGTGATACTAAACTCATTTCAATATAAAGCAGTACTAAAGAATGTATTACAAAGAAAGTCTTTTTGAACAATAGATAACACCTTCATTTATTTAAAAATACATTATACTCAGTCTGTATGCAAGAATACAAAGTAAAATACCATTTGCATATGAAAAATACAAAGTAAACTCTATGGGAGATTCTATAACTGACAACAATCACTATGAGCTATGTGATGATACAACTTCTAGCCCACGTTACCAGAACTGTCCTATACTTTGCCAGGGTATAAAAATTACTACCAAGTGTATCCACTAGTCTATGTTAAAAGCATTAAGGAATCATCTAAAAAGTATAACCCTTTCTACCCACGTTGGCTACATGGTTTATGGAAATTTTGAGTTATCTGAACTGGTCCCCATATCGGTGCTTAATACTACTCCCAAAATGTAACTAGCTCATATATTTAAAAATTTAAATTTTTCTATGGTTTGAGATTATTACTCAAAATCTTTCTGTTAAAAAAGATTGTACTTATAACTGTTCATGAAAACTCTTTTTGAAATCGGTCCTCTCATCTTAAATGTAAAAATATTTACACTTCAGAATACTTAGTTCACATATATAATTTTAAAGAAAATGTACTCATCTCTACTCTTTCTCAAACTCCAGTGCTCAAGTCTTAAAATAAGTTTAAAATGATTGCAAAAGACTTCGTAAAAGACTCAAAAGAACTCTCAAGACTTGACTCTTACTTCTACCTTGAATATGAATTATGGATTCAACATTATGATCTCATTATATGGATGATTTCTATATGTTTAAAAGTAGTTTAGAATCAAAGCAGAGTAAAGGTACCCTTTGAAAGGAATTAGACGGACTAATCGACGAAGAAAGGGTGGGGGCAGGTGGCCCGAGGGCACTGTTTGACGTAGGGCGCCAGCCCTTGAACCAAAGAGCAACAACTGGGGTGCACTGGCTGGCGCAGGGTGCTAGGCCCCAATCTATAGAGCTCCTCTGCTGGCGCATTGGTGGGGCGGCGCGCCAGCCTTTGCCCTGAAAACCCCGACAAATTTTCTTACTCATTTTTCGACCCTAATTCACCTAAAATATAATGGTTTCTTCCCCAATCACCTAGATTATAATACCCAACAAAAATACACAAGAATATACTCAAAAACAACTTTTAAACTACATATGATTATCTCAAGAACTCGTCGAACCCATCCTAATTCAAGAACAAAAACAATACTTCAAGAAAATAATCAAGAACTCAAACTCTTCAACTTCAAGAACAAAATTACACTGAAAATAACATGATTGGCATGTGGGTGAACTAACCCAAGACTATGAGGACTCACGTACCTCTTAGGGATTAAACCCTTAGCAAAACGACCTTCGATTTGCAAGAAAACTTGAAGAACGCCTTGATTTTTCTCCTTTTCTCCTCTTCTTAAACTCCTCTCAAAACCCTAGCGTGTTTTAGAATTTTTAAAACTGAACCAAATCAATAATACCCCTAAATATTACCAAAATTTATTTTTAGTTGATGGTGTAAGGAAAAGACCAAAATACCCCTCTTAAATCCATGTAACTTTCTTTAAATAGATAACCTGACTTTAGACAGGCAAAACATCCCTCATACGAGCTCGAAAATTAGCAAACTTGGTGGTGTTGGAAAGAGGATTCCATGACCTTTCATTTGATATCTTATGGGCTACCTTACATATCCTTTAAAGAAAGTTACGGTCATTTGAAGTTGACCCAAACTCATACTTAGCATAACTTTCCAAGATTTCAAAGTTATGTTATTTCCAATATAGTTTCTTTCTAATTCTAGTTCTTTCTAAGGTAGGATGTTACACATATAATCATGCTAATGAACAGTTAGAATCGATAAGGAGTCCTAACTATTCAAGCAAATATATGAGCAAGTTCATATATAGTACCACTTAAACAAGAAAAGTCCAACTCCGTTATAGAGTAATTTTTGAAATTTAGTCAGGAATATATATTGTCTTCTATTCATTGATTCAACATGCAACTTAGTTTGTGTAACACTCTGGATACTAGTAAACCTAGCTAGAGCTTGACATTAGAGTTAGAGCCTTAAACGTACCTTCCCGTACCTTAAAATTCATGTTTCAGTGTTAGAATGTCAAGGTCTAAACCCCAAGGACCAACCCTAGTGAAATGACCAAAAAGGTTCTTAAAAATGTGCTTCGGAAGTTACCGGAAACTTGTTTAGCTATATCAAAAAAATCCATTTCGTTTTTCGAAAATACGACTTCATATTCTTGTTTAAGGGATCAAATTGAGTGGGAAATGGGTTAAACCCAAATTTTAGAGCAACCGTATCAAAATCCGAAATTTCCAAGTGAAGCCTTTTTCGAGGGTCTACTTTGGAGGGTCATATCTCCTATCACACAAATAATTGGGTGGGCCATAACATATCCATGGAAAGCCCTTTGGGTTAGCTACCTAACGCACTTCGTTTAACCTCATTCGGAGTTCGGACGAAGAAGTTATGCCTATTTTCGTAAAATCTGTCCGGCAGAAAATGCAATTTCCAGTGAGCGTTTTTACTGTTCACCCGCCTCATTTTGTTTTTCTAAGTGTTGGACCATTTTTCCAAAGGGCATATGTTATTTCCTATATACCATTAGTTCAATTCCCATCTCTAAAACATTTCCCAAAACACCTCTCCCATACTTAGACACATTTTCTCTCAAGTTCTCTCAAGAACCCTAATCCAAAACCTTCCTCAAGATTGAAGAGACTCTTGCTCCAAGTTCCAAGCTTCCATTGAAGACACTCTCAAGACCTTCATAAGAACTCAAGGTATGTGGTGTTGAACTCATGGGTCCTTCCACCCATAGTGCCTAGACTCTATTCTACTCACTAATTCATGGTTTAAGTTAAGATTCATAAATTAGTCTTGTTCTTTGTAATAATTTCCTGCACATTGAATTTTAAACATGAAAAGTGATTGTTTTGAGCATGTTGTGACTCTAGAACTTGAATCTAAATTTGGAATGGATGTGGAGATTTTCATGTGGTATTGTGGGTGTTAAAAGGTGTTGTTGTAGGTTGTTCACTGGTTTGGCTGCATAATTACTACCCTATTTTCCATGCTCTTTGATTCCATTACATGCCTTCAAGGTGTTTGACAAAATGTCCAACTATGGAGAATTGATGAATCGATGCTTTAAAGCTTGAGTTATGAGATGTATGGCAATCCAGAGATGTGTTGATGACAAACTAAGCTTGTGTATATGTTCATTCCATACGTGAGATTGCATTAGAGCCTAATGGGAATTTCCTATATAAAGTGTTGCATGACCATGCCCGGTCCGGGGGAAAAGAACCGGACAACCATGTGAGAGGTTTATATCTCACCACCTAGGATGCTTGGGGTGTGACCAACAACAACCATGTGAGAGGTTTATATCTCACCACCTAGGATGCTTGGGGTGTGACCAACATCAACCATGTGAGAGGTTTATATCTCACCACCTAGGATGCTTGGGGTGTGACCAACATCAACCATGTGAGAGGTTTATATCTCACCACCTAGGATGCTTGGGGTGTGACCAACATCAACCATGTGAGGGGTTTATACCTTGCCACCAGGGTGTCCGGGTGTGAACGGCATCCCCCATCCTAAGTTGGGGTTATAGATTGGTTGGATCATGCATACACATATGATATCTACTATTAGTATAGATTTACTTAAACATGTTTTGACTTCACTTTGATCATGCATCCTCATATTGTTATTCATAATGCCTATGAAACTATTTCTTGTATTTCGATTGTGTCCTTGTCTATTGTTGTGTTGCACCCCGCATACTTAGTACATTCCAAGTACTAACGCATATTTTGCCTACATGATGTCACCATGTAGGGACCGGAGCTACTCTTGATCCTTCTCTCCATTCACGTGGCTAGTACGGTGCTTATCCGAGTTTGTTGGTGAGTCCTCAATGATTCGAGGGCTATGTTATGTTTCCTACTCCTATGTTTTGAGACTTTAGCCTGCAATTGTATTTTGACTATGAGGGGAGCCGGTAGTATGTCATGGCCCCCGTCCTATCTATGTATGTAAAGGTGTGCGTTGGACAAGTATTTTGTAAATGAGCTTGACTCTTGTTCTATGATGTCATTTTGAAATGGTTTGCCCTTAGTCCCTATTTCCCGTTAATTAATGTTGTTTGTACTTTCGCGACCAATGAAGTGTGATGACAAGTTTGAGAGGCCTGTTTGGGGTTCCTTCGGGTTCCTCATTCGCCATGTCACGTCTAGGCCCTAGGCTTGGGTTGTGACACCTAGGTCCTTGAGGAAAAGCCTCAAGGAGGCTGCCTGGCAATGACCCACGGAGGGCACCCACACCTCGTGGGTCAGCCCACGCCCTGTAAAGGGAGTCGTGGGACAAGCCTAACAAAACCAACCTCAGAACCCCAATCCACGGTTTACCATCACAGGCCGTGGGTCCATCTATGATCCGTAGGTGAGGGGGTCGTGGGTCATGCCTGGAAGATGGTTTTGGGAATTAGTTGAGGGGTACTCTCGGGGTTTCCTTTTTAAGTTAATGTTAAGTGACATCGTTTTACACTTAGTTAAACTAACTATATAAGGTTTTTAAGTCCCTAGAATATGTCTTCAAAATCATAACTACTAACTTCCCAAATCAAAACAAACTTTCCCCAAAATCTTCTCTTTAGAACTCCAAGGAAGAAGAAGAATAAGATCAAGTTAAGGTTTGAAGTAGAGGCCTTTTCACACGAATTTGTTGGATTTATTCACCTAAGGTATGCTAGTCCTTTATTCAGGGATAGCTTTCATCCATGGAGCTCTCAAACTGTCAATTTCAAAGTTAGAAAGTCCCTAAAAGCTAGGGTTTTAACTCCAAGTCATTGATTCTGTCTAAAAATGTTTAAATGATATAATTACTTATTATTATGGTTAAATTGTTGATTATTATGGTTTTTATGATAAAATCTCCCATGAATCCCCATATCCCCATTTTATGACCTTGTGATGTGGGTGAATTGTAGTTATAAGGTGAATACTATGAAATTGTACTTGTAGTAATTTAGTTATGTGAATCATGTTATTATCTATTTTTAATGTAGTAAGCCTAGATATGGTTGGTTGAATGTGATCCTTGATCCATGAGAGGTAAAACATGAGAATTATGCCAAATTCTGGACTTCTTGTGTTTAATTTATGAACATGCTGATAACCTAATTATTGTGTTAATTGAAAGGTTATTCTCACGAACATATAATGAACATGATGTGGAAGGTTTTCTCACAATATGATGATTCTAAGGTTGAAAGGTTATTCTCCCCTTTTGAATCTATGAGCTATGATATGAATTGTGTTGGATTGAATGTCAAGGCACTCTTCCATACAAATGGACTTAATACAAGATTAAACATGTAATTGTGGGAAGTAATACTTAGCACCAAGTAGATATTGAATATGATATAGAGGATCTCCCATTAAGTAAGGCCGGGTTTCTAAATGTAATCACATCGAAGCTCCCCCGTTACGTAAACTTGGAATTTCTAGTAGCAATCTTCGTATCCCATAACTTTGTGCCCCATAGGTTATTTAGCTAGTGGATCCACCCAAAAGCTAATACATGTTATTTATATCTTAGGCAAGTAGGACACCTCTTTTCGGTGTGGGGCATGACACCGTATTCCATGTTAAGCTCACATGGTCTATGTTGGTTAAGGCTAATTCCCACCATGACAAAGATATGAACAACTTGGGTAGGTATATGGGATCTTATTCAAGCATTGCACAAGTATGTTTTGAGGGTAATAATGGCATGGTTCTCTGTGATTTGAAAATTTATGAAATGAACATGCATACGACTTATGCTCTTCCATTACCTTCTAAATGATATTTTAACTTATAAATTCATGCATAGAACTAAAATGTCCTTTTTAGCATGTTTTCAAGGATTTTATGCATGGCTATCATACTTAATGCATTTTGGTACTATCCCATATTTCTTCTACATTTTTCTACAAAGTGTAGAGTCTGGTTTTTGAGGTGATCTTTCTTTGATTCAAGCTTGGATTCGACTATTCTCATTGCTTGTTGTGAGTCCTCATAATTCGAGGATCAGACATTTCATTTGAGTTTTTTTATAGTACTTTCTTTTTTTGGATTATGTTGTTGGGGTTGTGACTCTATTGTTGATTCAAAGATTGTAATAGATGTTTAACTTAGACAAGTTAGACTTCCGCTTTGCTTTTATGAAAGATTTGAACCTAAATGTGTTTTTACTCTTATTGTTCTAATAATTTATGTTATGAGATGCTAAGGTCTTGTACGAAACCCCTTCGGGGTCAAGTACGTCGTGTTACGTCTAGGGGGTACCCTTGGTCGTGACAAACTTGGTAATCAAAGCACAAGGTTTAGAAAGATTTTAGGATGATGTGTCCTAAGCCACGTCTAGTATATTCTGGTTCATGAGTGTGAAGCACACCACACTTATGAATACGAGGCTATAAGATGTTTAGGAAATGCCAATTCTTTCATTATTCTTGAGTTGTGCCTTAGAGTTTTACTCTATAAAAGTCCATCTCCTAATCCTTCTCTTGTGTCTTCATTAAATGAATACACGAAGGGCGAATATTAAATGGGTGGAAGAGGAGAATTTGAATCAAGGAGTTCCTCAACGTAATCAAGCTCCTCAAACTAACCAAGCTCCAGTTGATCCTTCGGCTATGTCAAATGAGGTTAAGTCGGCTTTCCAAATGTTGGCCCATGCTTTGGCAGGTCAAGCCAATAGAGATGATGGGCCTCATGTGAACCCTAATATGAATATCGTGGCTTCTAGATTGAGGGATTTTTCAAGAATGAACCCTCCTGAGTTTCTTGGCTCCTAAGTGGAGGAGGATCCCCAAAGATTTATCAATGAGGTTTCCAAAATGCTTGATGCTATAGGGGTGCCTTCGGAGGAGAAGGCAGAGATAACCACCTACTAACTAAAAGACGTGGCTCAAGTTTGGTATGATCAGTGTAAAGGTGAGAGACCCGTTGGAGCAGGCCAGATTGGATGGGAATCATTTAAATCAGAGTTTCTTGATAGATTATTTCCCCTAGAGTTGAGGCAACTAAAGATGCAAGAGTTCATAAAACTTCGACAAGGGGGTATGACTGTAAAATACTATGCCCTTAAGTTCACCCAACTATCCAAATGTGCCCCAACCATAGTGATCGATTCGAGGGCCAAGATGAATAAGTTTGATATGGGAGTGCCCGACTTAGTGGTCAATGAATACCCTTCGGCAGTGCTTATCCTAAGTATGAATGTTTCACGTTTCATGGTGCATCCTCAACAAATTGAGGAGCAAAAGCTCAAGAAAATGAATAGGGAGGTGAAAAGAGCTAGAACCGGTGATTGGAACTTCTCCAATACTAGGTCCGATGGACAAGGGCGACAAAGGTTCAAACAAAGGTTTTCCAACCAAGGTTCTTCTAGTACTTCCCCAAAGGTAAAAAAGGATAGGGTGCCTAACCCTAAACCTCAAGGAGGAAATAGTGTCAGTTCTTATGGGAGTAAGCCAACCTGTGCAAAATGTGGAAAGAATCATGATTGCAAGTGCTTAGCCGACACCGATGGGTGTTATAGATGTGGAAAGAATGGTCATCGATTGAAACATTTCCCAACAGTTACGGCCAAGAGGAGAGAAGCCAAACTAGCCCCTCCAAGCGGTTCCAACTCAAATGCCCAAAAGCAAAACCACTTTTATTCTCATTGATCCCGAGATGACCAAGGGAGCTCCCCGAATGTTGTGACTGGAATGTTAAAAGTCTTTTCTATTGACGTGTATGCCTTGTTAGATCCCGGTTCCACTTTGTCCTTTGTTACACCTTTTGTGTCCATGAAGTTTGAAATACTCCCTGAAGTGTTAGTAGAACCTTTTTCGGTCTCTACCCCAGTTGGTTACTCGGTAGTGGCAAGAAAATTTTATGGAAGTTTTCCTATCTCCTTGTCCCATAAAGTTACCTTGGTGGATTTGGTAGAGTTAGACATGTTAAACTTTGATGTGATTTTGGGTATGGATTGGTTGCATACATGTTATGCCTCTATAGATTGTAGGACTTGGGTGGTCAAATTTTAATTTCCAAATGAGCCTATTTTAGAGTGGAAGGGGGGAAATTTTATCCCTAGAGGTCAGTTTATTTCTTGTCTTAAAGATAGAAAAATGATCTCCAAAGGGTGTATTTACCATCTTGTTAGGGTGATGGATGTTGAGTTCGAAGCCCCTTCTCTAGAGTCGGTCCTTGTGGTGAATGAATTTTTCGAAGTCTTTCCCGGTGACTTGCCCGACATTTCTCCAGAACGGGAAATAGATTTTGGCATTGACCTTTTGCCAGATACGCAACCTATCTACATTCCTTCTGATAGAATGGCTCTAGCCGAGTTGAAAGAGTTCAAAGAACAATTGAAGGATTTTCTAGATAAGGGCTTTATCCGACCGAGTATCTCTCCATGGGGTGCTCCGATATTATTTGTTAGAAAGAAGGATGGGTCTCTTAGAATATGCATCGACTATCGCCAATTGAACAAAGTAACCGTTAAGAATAACTATTCCCTTTTGAGAATCAATGACTTGTTTGATCAACTCCAAGGGGCTATTTACTTCTCAAAAATTGACCTTCATTCGGGCTACCACCAACTAAGGGTGAGAGGGGATAATATACCCAAGATGGCTTTCCGAACTAGGTATGGGAATGATGAATTCCTTGTGATGTCATTTGGCCTAACTAATGCCCCAACGACATTTATAGACCTAATGAATAGCGTGTTTAGACACTACCTTGATACGTTTGTGATTGTGTTTATCGATGATATTTTGATCCATTCAAGGAGTGAGAATAAATATATGGACCATTTGAGGATTGTATTGCAAGTCCTTCAAGACCACCAATTATATGTGAAGTTTAGTAAATGTGAGTTTTGGTTAAGTTTGTAGCCTTCCTTGGTAATATTGTGTCAAGCAAGGTTATTGAGGTAGATCCTAAGAAGACGAATGTGGTCAAGAGTTGGCCTAGACCTCTAACTCCTTCCGATATTAGAAGTTTTTTGGGGTTGGCCGGTTACTATAGGAGGTTTGTTGAGGGTTTTTCCCCCATTGCTTCTCCGTTGACGGATTTGACGCAAAAGAAAGCTAAGTTTGAGTGGTCGGAGGCTTGTGAGAAAAGTTTCCTAGTGTTGAGAAATAGACTTACTTCCGCTCTGGTGTTGACCTTACCGGAGGGTACAAATGGTTTTGTTGTATATTATGACCCTTCTAGAGTGAGTATGGGATGTGTCCTCATACAAAACGTAAAGTGATTGCCTATGCTTCAAGGCAACTTAAAGTACATGAGAAGAATTATCTGACCCATGATTTTGAACTAGCTGCGGTAGTGTTTGCTTTGAAAATATGGAGACATTACTTGTATGGGGTCCATGTGGATGTCTTCACCGATAACAAAAGCCATCAATATGTGTTTAGTGAAAAAGACTTGAATCTCCAACAAAGAAGGTGGTTAGAACTTTTGAAGGATTATGACATGAATGTCCTTTACCACCCCGGTAAAGCTAATGTTGTGATGGATGCTCTTAGTAGATTGTCCATGGGTAGTGTGGGTCATGTAGAGGATTAAAAGAAAGAGTTGGTTCGTGATGTGCATAGGTTGGCATGGCTAGGTGTCCAATTAGTGGATTCCACCAAGGGTGGTTTCATTGTTCATAATGGCTCTGAATCGTCCTTTGTGGTGGATGTGAAGTCTAAAGAAGATCATGATCCTATATTAGTTGAATTGAAAGAATCGATACTCAAAAAATCTGTTGAGGCTTTGTCCCAAGGGGGAGGTGGGATGCTTAGGTACCAAGTTCGGTTATGTGTTTCGGATGTTAATAGGTTGAGGGAGAAAATCTTAGAGGAGGCTCATAGTTCTCAGTATTCTATTCATCCAGGAGCCACCAAGATATATCATGATCTATATAAAATCTATTGGTGGAATGGTATGAAGAGAGATATTGTGGAATTTGTAGCCAAATGTCCTAACTGTCAACATGTTAAGGTTGAGCACCAAAGGTCGGGTGGCTTGTCATAAAATATCCCCATTCCTACTTGGAAGTGGGAAGATGTGAACATGGATTTTATTTTGGGTTTGCCTCGTACCCGGAGGCAACATGATTATATTTGGGTCATTGTTGATAGAATGACAAAATCAGCCCACTTTATTTCTGTTAAGGTCTCTCATTCGACGGAAGACTATGCCAATTTGTACATAAGGGAGATAGTGAAGTTCCATTGAGTTCTTTTATCTATAATTTCAAACCGGGGTACTCGATTTACATCTCAATTTTGGAAGTCCTTCCAAAAAGGGTTTGGCACTAAGGTGAACCTTACTACCGCTTTCCACCCTCAAATGGATGGTCAAGCGGAATGCAATATTCAAATGGTAGAGGACATGTTGAGGACCTGTGTTATAGATTTCTAAGGTAATTGGGATGACCACTTGCCATTAATAGAGTTTGCCTACAATAATAGTCACCACTCAAGTATCGGTATGGCTCCTTTTAAAACCTTATATGGTAGGATATGTAGGTCTCCGGTTGGTTGGTTTGAGGTAGGTGATATTGCTCTTATTTGTCCCGAATTAGTTTATGAAGCTATTGAGAAAGTATGGCTCATTAGAGAGAGGTTGAGAACTGCTGAAAGTAGGCAAAAGTCTTATGCTGATGTGAGGAGGAGGGACCTAGAATTTGAAGTCGGTGATTGGGTCTATTTGAAAATCTCACCCATGAAGGGTATGATGAGGTTTGGCAAGAAAGGGAAACTTAGTCCCTGGTATGTAGGCCCATTTCAAATTTTGAAGCGTATTGGGAAAGTTGCATATGAATTGGACTTGCCAAATGAGTTGGCCCCGGTTCACCAGGTATTTCCTGTTTCAATTCTTAAAAAGTCTATTCGGGATCCGGTATCCATTATTCCTCTATAAGGATTAGGAGTTGATGAAAGCCTTTCCTATGAAGAGGTTCTAGAAGAGATCCTTAACTGGCAAGTCAAGACATTGAGAAACAAAGAAGTAGCTGCCGTGAAGGTTTTGTGGAGAAATCATTTAGTTGAGAGTTCTACTTGGGAGGCCAAGGCCAATATGAAGTCCAAATATCCTCATCTCTTTCCTTCTACTCCTATTCAAGCTTGAGGTAATTAGTCCCTCTTGAATTATAGTGTTTTGGGAGTCATGTGTGTTGTCTAAGCTTCTCCATGATTTCCTTATGTTGTGCATGTTCCTTATGAAATTCATGTTTAATGAGAAAATGATTTTAAATGGTTTATGTTTCTCATGTTGTTGTGTATTTAGTATGAGTTGCCTATTTGACTTCATGAGATGAGTTGATGAACATACTTTAGTGTGCTTTTGAGAGTAATTGCATATTGGCTCCATAATTTTGTGTTGAGCATTATTTTGGTTGGAGAAGGTAGTTCCTCCTATGAATATGAGAAATTTTGAGTTTCATGCAGATTGGGTTGCTAGATGTAGTTTCTACTCCCTTGTATTGCATTGATTACGTTTTGAGATGGAGTTGATGTTTCCTCCTTTGAAATGTGCATTATTTTGATGTATCATGCATATAGGCTGCTGGTCTTTAGTCTTTATTTCCGTAAGGTGTCTAGATCATCATTCGAGGACGAATGTTCCCAAGAGGGAGATAATGTAACACTCCGGAAACTAGTAGACCTAGCTAGAGCTTGACGTTAGGGTTAGAGCCTTAAACGTACCTTCCCTTACCTTAAAATTCATGTTTGAGTGATAGAACGTCAAGGTCTAAACTTGAAGGGCCAACCCTGGATCCTTGAGGAAAAGCCTCAAGGAGGCTTCCAGGTAGTGGACCATGGAGGGCACCCATGCCTCATGGGTCAGCCCACGCCCCGTAGATGGGAGTCATGGGACAAGCCTGCCAAAACCAGCCTCAGAACCCTGACCCACGCTTCACCAACACGGGTTATGGGTCCTTCCACGGTTTGTAGGTGAAGGGGTGTGGGTCATGCTTGGAAGATGGTTTTGGGAATTAGTTGAGGGGTAGTTTTGGGTTTTCTTTTTTAATTTAATGTTAAGTAACATCATTTTACACTTAATTAAACTAACTATATAAGGTTTTTAAGTCCGTAGACTAAGTCTTCAAAATCATAACTACCAACTTCCCAAATAAAAACAAATTTTCCCCAAAATCTTCTCTCTAGAACTCCAAGGAAGAATAAAAAGAATATTAAGCTAGGGTTTGAAGTAGAGGCCATTTTCACACGAATTTGTTTGATATCTTCACCTAAGGTATGGTAGTCTTTTATTCATGGATATCATTCATCCATGGAGCCATCAAACTCTCAATTTCAAAGTTTGAAAGTCCCTAAAAGCTAGGGTTTTCACTCCAAGACATGGATTCTTTCTAAAAGCGTTTGAATGATTTAATTACTTTTATTATGATTGAATTGTTGATTATTATGGTTTTTGTGATAAAATTTCCCATGAATCCATGAAATCCCCATATCCCCAATTTATGACCTTGTGATGTGGGTGAATTCTAGTAAGGTGAACACTACAAGAAAAAGCTTTATTTAAGACCAATATTTAGGGATGAGTTAATAATCCCGTTTCTAAAAGTACATAAATTGGGATGAGATTTTATTTCGGTCTTAAATTCCATATGTTATTGTGAAGGTCCCAAATCCGGTCTCTAGAAAAAGTAGTAGCTGGTCCCAAATTAAAATTTAGGGGTCTTCAGAAATATATTAAAAGGCGGGAACTAATGAAAAGTTAAAAAACGTCATCTATTTTCACCAAAATTAGGTGCCTAAAATTTCATTACTGATTAAAATTCTAAAAGGAAATGAAAAAAAAAGTTGCTTCAGTTTGTTTCTCAAAATATATCGTGAAATTAAACAACCCTAGCTAGCAACGATCATCCCTAACATCTCTTTCTTTACAGCGATCTATGTTAGCTCTCAACTAAAAATCTGTGTTTTCTCAAAATAGAGAAAGCACAGGTTGATCTATCTAGCTAGCAGCAAGCGTAACCCAGGTCTCATCGATCAGTATTTCATTTGTGTTTTCTCAGAACAGAGAAAGCAGAGGTCTGCCTAGTAGTTATTTCACTCAATCTATATCTTCTGTTCACTTGGATCTCAGGTATGCCTCTACTTCTACGAGTTGATTTGATTTTTTCTGTAAAGTCGATTTGTTGTTTGTTTTGTTCGAGTTGTCACTCTTCTTGTTTGAGTTCTTGTTCTCTAAGACTAGATGCTGATCGTTTCTTAAAGAAGATTCAGTTTTGTAGTGTGATATGATCCAAAAAATGAAGGTGATAGATTAGTCCCTAATGAAGTAAGTGTTCCTAAAGATTAAAAATAATGAACTAAACTTGAAAAGAGGCACTAACAACTTGAGCTAAAACAATATTAAGAGAGAATATAGAGAGAGTTCTGTTCAAATTGAGAAATATGTTATGAGTTACAAGTGAAATATTAACAGAGCAAGTGAGACAAGTGAGATTGTAGTATGTTACAACTGAATAAGTGAAAAAATGATAGTTTCGTTTGCATCTGAAACTGATGAAATATGTAAAACACAATAGAATTTATGCAAATGACCTCCTGTTCGTGGTGCTGCAAATAGAATATTGAAACAGTGATAGTTTCGTTTTGAGTCTGAAACTTGGAAAACTTGATAACTTTCAAGAAGATACATTATAAAAGTTGTTTAAAGCGTTCTTTCAATTTTTTTCTAATTGGTTCTCTAATTTCTGTCTACTTGTATATCAGCTACGATCCTCTTCTTTGAGTTTTTTTTTTCATTCTCTAAATTTGATTTGTTGATTGTTTTCTTCTTATAGCATAGTGTATAGTGTGTGCCTAAAGAATCGATCATATTTTTACGATGAAACTAACTCGAGCTGATGAAAGATGAAGAAAGCAATAGAACTGATGCAAATTTCCTCTTGTATATGATGTACATAGTAGGTAGAAACAACGATAGTTTCATTTAGGTTTCAAAACTTGGAAAACTCAAGATTTTCAAGAAGATACATTCTAATAGTTGGACCATATTTTTTTCTGTTCTTGTAAAGCTGAATCACTAGCTCTTTTCTGTTTGTTCAACTTTCTGGTAAGCTTCCTCTTTTGGGAGCTGATTTTTTCTTCTTTTATATATTTGATTTGTTCGAGTTACACTACTTGTTTTAATTACTCTTCTTCTCTAAGATTAGCTGGCCAATTTTTTTGAAGTATATTCAAGTTTATCATGTGATAAGATCCCAAAAAGAAGGGGATCATTCCTAAGAGAAATGACTGCTCCTAAAGAAACAAAACAGTGAACTACTCTTGAAGAGAGGCTCTCACAGGTCATGAGTTAAAAACAGTGTTCAGAGAGAAGATACCGGGATTTATATTCTACTAGAGAAATCTATTTTGAAAGTGGTTGCAGTTATGAAAATTGATCCTAATAAGTAATCACGTGCAACTAATTCCTAAAAGATCATATCATAGTGTTTTGTGTGTGTCTAAGGAATCGATCATGCTTTTTTACAATCAAATTAACTTGAACTCACAAAAGATGTAAGAAGAAATAAAACAGACACAAATTACCTCATGTGGTGTTGTACATAGAAAGTAGAAATAATGATAGTTACATTTGTGTTACAATTTAACAAACTTGAAATCTTTCAAGAGATACGTTCTTATAGTTGTACAATATATTCGTCCATTCCTATCAAACTCCATCACCACAAATTTATGAAAAAAACTGTAAATAACAGATTGTAATTAACTGTTAGAAGGTTAAATATGCAGTTGAGTTCTTATAGTTATATTTCCTGTGGTTCTATATATAGAAGGTAGAAACAATGATAGTTCTCTTTGGGTTTGAAACTGGACAAACTCGAGATATTTCAAGAAGAAACGTTCTTATACTTGCATGCTACTTATGTGAAGAATAAGTGAATCGTTCAAGCTCTTAAAAATATTCTAAAGGGCGTAGAAAAGAAGGAATGGGAGTGGTTAGTTAAGGAACACTTTTGTTTCAAAAGTTTTCAGGTATATCTAATGATCTAATAGTCTATATTATTAAAGCAAGCATTTCGCAGCTCATCGTGATATTTAGATGTGAAATTTTTTTTGAAGTTAATAAGCTTTCTTAGATATGAAAGTTTTACCTAACAATACAGGCGAGGAGCAATAAAAATGCAGAAAATCGAGCCAAGTTAAAGATGTTTCATCATGTTGGTAGCAAACCTATTAGAGAGATTATTTATCAGCAGGTATTATCAAAAAATAATTTTTTTTTGATGAAAATATTTAAGAAGTGTTATTTGACATGTTTTTCTCTATATTCTAGATGTAATGGTGTCCCTACTTCCTATGTTGATGCGATCTGTGCAACCTCTATAGCATTTTTATATTCATTCAAAGGCTGTTGATTTACCTGAGTTGTCACAGTAGTTGCTTCCATGTGAGTTATGTGATCGTTTCCATTCGACTTGTTGGAGGGATTATGCCCTAGTTCCACATCGTTACTGATTTGGATATTTTATTGATCCTGAGCTTTAATCCTGAAAGAGAAATTCGAAGAAGAATTTGAAGAACCTGATGGTGCCAAATGATTTGAGTGCTTATGAGTTCCCATCTGTTCTTCATTGTGATTTCTTGAGCCTTGCAGACTATTCACCATTTGGACATGGTTGTTTTCAGGTCAGCTATCCTCCTTCCCATTCAATTAATTTTGAGATTTAGAACAACCATTTGCTTGTTCGATGAGTATCTCGGAGTTGTTGTCGGAGATTTAGAACAGCCATTCCTTTTCAAAATTACTCAAAATTTCAGTGAGATGTTCCTTGAGAATGGCGAATACTCCCCTGAGTTGGAATCTTGCTAAATCTCCTCCGTTGTTGGTCTAACATCGACACACTTCAGCTGCGATCCACCGGCACTTCCTCAAATCTTTTCACTCTGTTTTTTCTAAATTGGGACGACAGGGGCTCTTTGAAATTTATGTTGTGGGTGATCCCTAGAGAGAGCAATCAGTTTCTCCATTCCTTTCTAATTGAATTAATCCACCTAAGGTTGATCGAGATAATTTTTCTTGCCCATTCCAACTCTCCTTTTGAAATAGTTATCACCATCGCTTCAGTTTTTTGAATTTTCGAGGAGTTGGATGCTGAATTCATGGATGAAGTTTGTTGGATTTCACTCCCATTAAGATTAGGCTTTGAATGTGATCCATCTGCGGCTGGGAGAGCTCCAACGGTGGTGCGTGTGTCATTCTGATAAGCCTAGAGTGTAAGCAAAATCACCTTTATAGAGCCTGTGGTTGTTAAATATATTACATTCATAATAGATCTCTGTTTTAAATATAACTGATCTTTTTTTTTCTGCACGTAAAGTGGCACACACATCTTTTTCCTTTGTTTTTTTTTATTGATCTTTGTTTAAAATATAACTGTTCTCCTTTTTTTTTCTGCACATAAAGTGGTACACACATGTTTTTCCACTGTTTTTTGTTTTTGTACAACTGTGCGCGAACATCTCTTTCTTTTGCAAAAATATTTCTAATGATACTCCTTAGTGTAAATGTTTTGTGATAAAAAATCGTTATGAATCCAATATATAGTTCTCTTATATTTGATACTATCACTGTAATGCAATATGATATATAGATAGTGCTTGTAATCTTTGTTGAAGAAGGGGAAAGGG
>NC_064289.1:40314487-40529674 GCF_019186545.1 Solanum stenotomum | reverse complement strand
GGGGGGGGGGGGGGGGGGGGGTTATAACTTTTTTAGTTCCAATTTTCTTGCCCCTAGCTATGTGCAGGTGATATCGACATTTAGTTGTGCCAAGATCCAGGTTGCTTCATTTCATTGTTTTTAGTTAACTGATTTCTCATTAGATTGTCATCCATATTAAGTTGTTTCATTGTGCACGTTTTTAGCTTTTAATTTATAATTAATTCCCTGCTACACAAATAACCTGGATGTTTCTCCTGAAACATTTATATCTCGCTTGTCATAGTCCTCCGCAACAGCTTGTTTCCCCTGTGAATGAATTTGTGTTTTCGATATAGATTTTGATTCTTGGTTAATGAATCTCAAAGTTTTCTAAATCATTTTTTCTTACGTTCATGTAGATTATTGATATACTTGGGTAACCCTTGGTGAATTTTTTATTTCTTTTGTGAAGATTGAAGCTACAAGTTGAGATGAAAGTTTAGAAGAAGCACAAGGCCATTAATATTTTGCTAGAAAAGTTATGCCAAACTTGAAATCGTAGCCTCGCTCGGGATATTGTTAATTTGCTAAGCTTTTTTTTACGTTAAGAAAATGTTGAAACTAACAACATGGGATGCTAACTTATTTTTTATAGTTTTGTCAGCATTTTATATGAAGATTTATCATAGCAATCTTATATTTATTGACAAAGCTTATAAATTTCTTGTGATATAAAGATCCAGAACCATTGATGGTCAACTAGAGACCAAAATTTTTGCTCATCTCTAAAGGTTCATCTAGGACGAGATAGTTTCTCGTCTCTAAAAGGTTCATCTAGGATGAGACAACTTCTTGTCCCTAAAGGTTCATCTAGGATGAGGTGTCTCTTGTCGCGAAAAACAATTTAGGATGATGTAGTTGCTCATGAAAAAATGTAATCTAGGATGGGTTAATTGCTCGTCCCAAAAGAGTATTCTGGGACGAGTTAATTGCTAGTCGCTAAAGGGATTTAAGGACCTGAAAATGACTAATTTTCCAAGAAGGAAATCATCTATTTGGGACGAGATAAGTAGTCTCTAAAGGTATTCTAGCGACTAGCTTTCTTGCCGTCTCTTCTAAAGACATTTTACGACCAGCAAAAGGACCCCGTCCTAGTTGACCTTTCGCGAAGAAGCATTTAAGGACGGGTGGCGACCAGCCTTTTCCCGTCTCAATAAACTATTTGGGACCGGATTTGGACTTTCTGGGACCAAATTTCCCTTCCTTAGAGGCTGTTTTTCTTGTAGTGGAATACTATGAAATTGTACTTGTAATAATTTAGTTATTTGAATCATGTTATTGTATATGTTTAATGTAGTAACCCTAGATGTGGTTGGTTGAATGTGATCCTTGATCCAAGAGGGGTAAAACATGAGAATTATGCCAAATTGTGGACTTCTTGTGTATACTTTATGAACATGGTTATAACCTAATTATTGTGTTAATTGAAAGACTATTCTCATAAACACATAATGAACATGATGTGAATGGTTTTCTCACAATATGATGATTCTAAGGTTGAAAGGTCATTTTCACCTATTGAATCTATGAGCTATGATATGAATTGTGTTAAATTGAATGTCAAGGCACTCTTCCATGCATATGGACTTAATACAAGACTAGACATATAATTGTGAGAATAATGCTTAGTACCGAGTGGATATTGAATATGAGATAGAGCCTCTCCCGTTTAGTAAGGCAGGGTTTCTAAAGGTAATCTTATGAGATGGAAGATCCCCCATTAAGTAAGGTTGGGGTTTCGAGTAGAAATATTTGTATCCCATAACTATGTGGCCCATATGTTATTTAGCTAGTTGATCAACCTAAAAGCTAATACATGTTAGTTCTATCTTAGTCAAGTAGGACACCTCTTTTCGGTGTGGGGAATGACACCGGATTCCATTTTAAGCTCACTTGGCCTATGTCGGTTAAGGCTTATTCCACTATGACAAAGATATGAAAAAAACACTATTTATGAATAATGGCTACTCAATAAACTTACTTAGCTTGGGTAGGATTATTGGATCTTATTCCAACATTGGACAAGTATGTTTCGAGGTTACAAATTGTATGGTTCACTTATGATGTGAGAATTTATGAAATGAACATGCTTATGACTTATGTTCTTCCATTACCTTCTAAATGGTGTTTTAGCTTACAAATTCCATGCATACAACTAAAATTTCCTTTTTAGAATGTTTTTAAGGATTTTATGCATGACTATCATACTTAGTGAATTTTTGTACTAACCCATATTTCTTCTACATTTTCTAGAAAGTAAAGAGTCCGGTGTTTGAGGTGATCTTCCTTTGATTCAAGCTTGGATTCGACTATTCTCCTTGCTTGTGGTGAGACATCATGATTCTAGGACGGGACATTTCATTTGAGTTTTCTTTGTAGTACTTTATCTTTCCGAATTATGTTGTTTGGGATGTGACCCTATTGTTGATTCAAAGATTGTAATAGATTGCTAATTGAGACAAGTTAGACTTCCGCTTTGTTTTTATGAAAGATTTGGACCTAAATGTGTTTTTACTCTTATTATTCTAATACTTTATGTTATGAAATGCTAAGGGCTTGTATGAGACCCCTTCGGGGTCAAGTACGACGTGTTACGTATAGGGGGTACCCTTGAGTCGTGACAGTTGGAGAGTTAAATAAGTCATCAAATCAAAATAAAACATAACAGTATCAAAATGTAGTGAAAATTAAAGGTCTCTAAGTCGTCCTTCAAACTCCACTGATTTTGACTAATTCCAAGCTCAGAGTAAAACGTTATGCCCAAAATAGTGAAGCCTGTCGGGCAGAATGTTTCACAACCAGTTAGATGGGTTGTGGTGCTCTAGACAACCCGTTTAGGTGTTCTAGTGAGTCAATTCAGCAACTTTAAGTCAAGGGTTTAAGGGTGTTTTTCCCAATTGTTTTAACTAAATACTATGTGGTTTTACCTTCTTCCCAAAGCCCTATGTAATGATTTTTACCCCCAAAATCACCCAATTCAATTCATTCTCTCAAATTCCCAAAAGAAGACAAGCTCATCCTCCTAAATATTTCTCACTCTAAAGTTTGAAGAAGAAGGCTAGGGTTTCAAGTCAAGTCTCCAATTCCACGATTGATTTCAAGCTTTTTGCATCAAGATATGATAGAATTCACTTATGAAATCGTTTCCCCCATAGGTTCCTACAATCTCCATCTTTGTAAAAGTAGATTCCCCAATTGAGTTATGGTTTTATTCAATTTTCATAGGTTCCTTTCAATGTTGATCCAATTGATTCTTTTACGAACTATTATGCATCAATTGAGATAATTTCATATTTTTAAGATGATCCCCATGAACCCATGCATAACCCATGTTTTCTAAGCTATGATGATATAATGTGGGTTTGAACTATGAAAGATGAGTTTATGAAAGATATGCATGTTCTTTATGAAATTGATGTAAAATGATTTAAATTTCTTTGAGAGGATTTCTCACATACACATGCAAGCATGATTGTGAAAGGGTTTTCTCACATAAAGGATTCTTAGAGTCGTAAGGTTTTCTCAACTAAACTTTGAATCAAGATTTAAGAACTATTCCAATGAAACTTTTCTTTTTCTCAACTAAACTTTGAATCGAGATTTAGGAGATATTCTAATGAAACCTAGCTTAGATTGGGTACTTGATGTGCCTTCCATGGATGATAAGGCAAGTGGAGATTAACCATGCTTCTTAATGATAAAATAAGAGTGATTACACATGTCCTCTTAATGATAAGACAAGTGGCGATTACCCTGTCCTCTTAATGATAAGACAAGTGGCGATTACCCATGTCCTCTTAATGATAAGACAAACGTCAATTACCCACATCCCATGATGATAAGACAAGAGACGAATACCCATATCCCAGAATGATAGGATAAGAGGTGAATACCCATGTCCCATAATGATAAGATGAGTTACGATCAATGGAAAATCTCCCACAATAATGAATTAAGGTTACTTCAAGAAGACTTTCATATGTGATTTAAGATGATTTCTACTTGCATTGACCATGATAACAATTATGTTTTCTAATCTCTTATCTTATGATTTAAACATGATCTTTGCATGTCACAAAAAGTTGTTTTAGCATGATTTGATTACTTTTATGCATGACTATTATACTTGTTACATTATATGTACGAACACATACTCTTGCCTATATTCTTATACAAATGTAGGATCCGACGCCCCAATTTCACATCCCCGTGGCTAGAGATCTCCTTAGTAGATATTGAAGATTGGTGAGTCCTCATGTTCTAAGTACCCCACTTTTATTTTCTATTGTCTTTACATTTCAGTATTTTATGTTATGTATGGGTTACGTTCCTATCATTCTTGATGTACTAGATGACTTTGAGACTATGTAGACTTTTGCTTTGTTTTATAAAAACTCATTATGATATGAATTGTCTATTAAAATATTTTTATTTCAATTATCTTGAATGATTTATACTATGTGGCTTGTGTAGGGATTCTTGAGGTGTTATACACCATGTCACATCTAGGGTTTACTTTGGGTCTTTAAAATAACTCTATCGTATGATCTAGAATATTAAACAAGATAACATTTCCTAAATGTCTAAGCAGACCCCTAATTATAATTGTGGCTCGCAACTCATTCACAAGCAAGACTCTTCTAGACAACTTTTTAGACACTGTAGGATGACCTTCTCCGATACCACTTTTGTCACACCCTAAGTCGCATTGGGATGTCATGCACCTATGTACTAAAGACCAAAGAGAACCAACTTATAACCTTTTCTTATCATACATGCAACAATGAAGTTATAACTTTTTCATGAATATAAGAAAAATATTGTGATAAAAGACCAACATAGATGGGCCCAAAGTAGATATACTTGCTTGGCCGTTGAGGCCTAAATTACTAGAAAACAAGACATAAACATGTTTTACTATTACATTAGCCTACAAAGCACGTAAATATAGTGTAACACCTCGGATTCAAGAAGATAGAAAAAGATGCAGCTTTCTAGGACATGGTGCCAGAACCAATGGAAGCCACCAATAGTCCGTGGTCAAACACACTACGTAAGTAGGCAACCGTCAATGTCGTCCAGGATTAGTGGTCTCTAATCCCAGCCAAAGCCCACTAATACAGTTTGTGGTTTGACCTACAGACCGTAGGTCTTGCCGTTGGTGAGGGTCGATAATTGTTTAGAGAAAAAAAATTTGGGTCAACTTCAGACAATCATATCTATTAACAAAAAATGAATTAGGTGGCCCATGACGTATCAAATGAAAGATAATTGATTACTCCTTCCAATTCCACAAAGTTTCCTAAAATCAAAGCTTTGGGTAAAAAATTATCCTCATTTAGTGAAGCCTTGTCAAATAGAGTACAAACCATGACCCAGTTGATGGGCAGTGTTTCAAACCACGACCCATCCGTCCCCTCGTGAGTTAAACTTCATCAGCTTTATGTCAAGGTCATTTTTGTCATTTCACCTATGCTTTGGCCCTTAAACTATGACGTTTGATGCCTAAACTACGTCATTTTATTCAATCTAAGCCTAATAATCTAGTGAGACATACCCAGAACCCTCACTCTAATAATCACCAAACCTAAAGTGAAAAGAATAGAAAGAGGCGACCAACTCTCCCATGAATAAGAAGAAGCATTCTTTAAATTTTAGCCTTGAAATCCAAAGCATTTCTCTGTAGATTTTGTCACCAGGTATGTGGGATTTCTCTTATGGGTTGTTTTAACCCATTAGGTCCCTAGAATTTAGTTAGTTCTTCAGATTCTCATAAACTGTTCCGACCTAGGATGTTTAAATTTTCAAGATTTATTGTTATTATGGGTTTTTATGTAAATAACTTTTTTCTTAATAATCTAGTATAATTCCATGCATAGAACTCAGAACCTTAGCTTGTGTAAATTTATCATAGCTCATGAATTATACTTGCTAGCTCAGTCAGAAAGAAATTCATACTTCAGATTTCGAATGTTTTAATTTTAGTATATAAATGTTGCATTCTTAGTTAGCATGTCTTTTTAAGCTATTCAGTATTGAGTGCATTTTAGCTTCATATATATTCATTTGGGAGTAGACTTAGCACCCAGTTGGATTAAGGGTTAGTGTACCCTCAAAGTGCTAGAACTACGTGCCAACATAGGTGTCCTTTCTGTTGGGCATCAATTTTTAGTGATCACGCCATAGTCATGCCTCTATACCCCTGGCAAGGTATATTGGGTCCTTTTGATAGGGCTTTTTTTTATCAGAATCCACGTTTAGCTCACGTGGTTTATGTCGGTTAATAGTAGCTCCCATAGTCAGACTCTTAGTGCATTGACTAGGATTTCAACATTTACATCAGTATACAGTTCAACATGTTATCTTCACGACTATTACTTGCTCATCGTATCCAATTTAGGTTTTAGTTTTACTTAAGTACATATTTATATCCTTCTTTAGATTTTATCATTGCTCAATTATGCATTGTTCCGCTTATATACTTTATTCAGCTTATCATATCTCTATCTTGCATGCACAGTACATTCCAAGTACTGACACATACTTTGTGCTACATTGTTTCATGAAGTAGGTTTAGGCACTCAGCTTCCAGATCATGTTTAGATTAATTCTCGATTAGACTTTAGTATCTTTAGTGGTGAGTCCTTATACTTCGAGGACTTTAGACATGCTTTCTATTTTAGTCGTTATTTCTAGTTTCCAGTTTTGTTAGAGTTAGATGGGGGCATGTCCCAGCAACTCAACTCTGTTAGAGGCATTTTAGCCATAGTAGTAGATTCCACCTGAGTTGTTAAGTGGTTGTTTCAGTTATCACTAAGCTCCTATTATATTAGATATATTCAAACTAGTTGGGTTTTTCCCCATTTTCAGATGTCCACTATATTTTAGTTTCGGCATAGTATATGTTTTACTTAGTAATTTTCAGTATGCTTGATATATGCGAGACTCAGGGTTAGCTTGGGGACACTCGTGATCCAAGGTCTTGTGTTATGTCTAGGGGGTAGCCTTGGGGCATGAAAAACTTTCTATTAGAGCATTAAGCTTAAAAGTCCTACGGTATCTGAAAGTCGCACTATGTAGAATCTCTTTCACAAGTGTGAAGCGCGCCTCACCTATGATAGAGAGGCTACTAGGTGTTTTAAGAAAATTTAACTTCTTTTTATACTCCTATCATGTATGAAGTGTAAGTCAACTTCATTTTTCTAATCCATTTTTATGTGTTTCAGATCATTACTCCTCAGAGAGCTAAAACCCAGAATGCTAACGTAGTTCCTCTAGTCCTAAAACATGAGGTTACGAATGCAAAGTTTTGGAATGCGATCCAACTTTTGACTCAGACTAAAGCCAAACAAAACAATCAACAGGCCCCAGTTCCTACAAACACCACTAGTGGATCAGCTACAGCCAGAGTTCAAAACGTTTTGCACATTAATCCACTTTAGTTTCTATGGTCAAAAGTTGGTGAGGAACCCCATAACTTCATTGATGAGTTTAAGAAAATTCGTGGAGTAATGCAAGTGACTAGTACTTCGAGTGTTGAGTTAGCATCCTATCAATAGAAGGATATGGTTCATATATGGTTTACACAATGGAAGGAGAATAGGGGTGAGAATATAACTCATATGACTTAGGATTCATTCACTTGATATTTTGTAGATTGGTTCTTCACGAGAGAGTTGAGGGAGGCTAAGCTTCAAGAATTTATGAACTTAAAGCAGAGTTCAATGTTATTCTAAGAATACTGATTGTAGTTCACTCAGGTCTCCAGGTATGCTCCGTATATGGTTGCTGACTTGAAGGCACAAATGAGCAAATTCTTGTTTGGAGTATCTAATTTAGTAAAGACCGAGTGCATGAATACTATGATTTTAGGGGATATGGATATGTCCAGACTCATCATGCTAAGCAGGTTGAGGGAGATAAGCTTAGCGAAATGGCTAAGGATAATAGAAAGGCTAAGATAGGAAATTATGAATACTCTCACCAAAGGTCGGGTGGTAGAAATAGCTCACAGTTTCAGTAGAGGTCTACAGCCCAACACTTTCATCAACTAGCGCTCCCTCCCCCAGGTTTCAACAAGATCATAAGGGAAATTATTATGCTCTAGGTCACAGGGGAGTGCTTCAGGTAATCGAACTTTTCAAACTTGTCCAAAGTATGGTAAAAATCATCCGGTCAATTGTCTTGCAGGGAGAGAGGTGTGCTTTAAGTGTGGTCAGTCTTGTCATAGGTTGAAGGATTGCCCTTCTGCTAGGCAAGGACAAGGAGGTAACAGGGCTCAGTGTACTGATTCAAAAGAGCCAACAAGTTGCCCTACTCAACAGTGTGCCTCGTTTGGTATAAATGGCAATCGGTGCAAAAATAGGTTGTATGCTCTCCAGGCTCACCAAGACCAGGATGATTTTCCTATTGTGGTCACTAGTACATTAAGAGTCTTTAATTTTGATTTTTATACATTGTTAGATCCAGGGGCTATACTGTCTTTTGTAACTTCGTATATAGGAGTAAACTTTACTTTTAGTCTAGAAACTCTCTCAAGACCCTTCTCAGTCTCTACTCCAGTTGGTGACCCAGTTATAGCTAGATGGGTATAAAGAAACTACCTTGTCATAGTCACCCAGAAAGTCACCTTAGTAGACCTTGTAGAGTTAGAAATGGTTGATTTTGATATCATTCTAAGCATGGATTGATTACATTCTTGTTATGCTTCAGTCGATTGTAGAACTAGGATCGTTCGGTTTTAATTTCTAAATGAGCCAGTCTTAGTGTGTAAGGGTAGTAACTCAATGCACCAAGAAGATGATTTCTAAAGGGTATATCATCATCTTGATCGGGTTAAGGATTCAAACTCTAAAACCCCAACTCTTGAGTCAGTCTAGTTGTAAATGAGTTTCCATAAGTGTTTCCAAAAGATATTCCTAGAGTACCTCCCGAAAGGGAAATCAACTTTGGAATAGATCTCCTTCTAGATACCCAACCTATTTCGATTCCTCCAGTTGAACTTAAGGAATTGAAAGAAAAATTGAAAGACCTTTTAGATAATGGCTTCATCAGACCCAATATTTCTCCATTGGGTGCTCCAGTGTTGTTCATGAAGAAGAAAGTCTGTTCTCTCAAGATGTGCATTGACTATCGTAAGTTGAACAAAGTCATAATCAAGAATAAGTATCAACATCCCCATGATTGATGACTTGTTCGACTAACTTAAGGGTTTTAGTTGCTTTTCTAAAATAGACCTCAGATATGGGTACCATCAACTCTGAGTTACGGATAGTGAGATCCTAGAGACACCCTTCAAGACTTGGTATGGTTAATATGATTTTTTAGTTATGACTTTTGGACTAACAAATGCTCCTGCAACATTCATGATCTTAATGAACAGGGTGTTAAAACAATATTTGGACTTATTTGTCATCGTCTTTATAGATGATATCCTCGTTTATTCTCGAAGTGAGGAAGAGCATACGACTCATTCAAGAGTTGTTTTGCGAACCCTCAACTATCACCAACTATTCCCTAACTTTCACAAATGTGAATTCAGGTTATAGTCAGTCGTGTTCCTTGGACATGCAGTATCCAGCGAAGGGATCCAAGTGGATTCTTAGAATATTGAGGCAATACCGCATTGGCCTAGACCTACCTCTCTGACTGATTTTAGAAGATTCTTAGGGTTTGCCGGTTACTATGGGAGGTTTGTTGAAGGATTTTCATCCATAGCTTTCCCATTGACTAAGTTGACTTAGAAAAAGGTAAAAATTTAGTGGTCAAATGACTGTGATAAAAGCTTCTCAAAACTAAAGACTAGGTTGACTACAACATTTTTCTTGACTCTGCCAGATCATTCAGATGGTTATGTGATTTATTGTGATGAATCTTGGGTTGGCCTAGGTTGTGTGTTGATGCAGAGATGTAAGGTCATAGCTTATGGTTCCAGACAACTTAAGCTCCACGAGAAGAATTACCCAACTCATTACCTCAGACTAGTAGCCATAGTATTTGCCCTAAAGATATACATATACTACTTTTATGGTGTTCATGTTTATGTGTTCACAGTTCATAAGCACCTCCCGTATGTTTTCAACCAAAAAGAGTTAAATCTTCATCAAAGGAGATGGCTTGAATTCCTTAAGGACAATTACATGAATCTGTTGTAACATCCAAGTAAGACCAATGTAGTGGCTGATGTTCTCACCAAACTGTCTATGGGTAGTGTGTCACATGTTGAAGAGGAGAAGAAAAAATTAGCTAAAGATGTTCGCCGACTTGCTCGCTTAGGATTTAGTCTTACAGACAGTTAGATGGTGGTGTGATAGTTCAAAATATATCAGAATCTTCATTGGTAGAGGAGTTTAAGGAAAATAAGATTGAGCTCCTATATTACTTCACTTGAAAGGTGCAATTAATCAGCAAAAGGTTGAGGTGTTCTTCCAAGGAGGAGATAGTGTGCTTCATTAACAGGGTCGATTATGTATTCCTTATGTGGTTGAGTTGAGGAAGCAGATCCTTACATAATCCCATAATTCGAGCTACTCCAGTCATCTAGGTTCAACTAAGATGTACCCTAATCTACAGGAAGTCTTTCAGTGGAACGGCATGAAAGGAGACAGCATAGATTTTGTGGCTAAGTGTCCTAATTGTCAAAAGCCTAAAGTAGAACATTAGAAACTAGGAGGTGTGACTCAAGAGATTTACATAAGTGGGAAATGATAAACATGGAATTCATTAAGGGTTTACCTTGTACTAATGGATAGCATTACTCCATTTGGGTGATAGTGGACAGAGTAACTAAGTTTGCTCAGTTCTTGGCTATCAAGACTACAAATTCAGTGGAAGATTATGCCAAACTGTACATCAATAAGATAGTCAGGTTGGATGGGGTTTCTTGTCTATCATCTTAGATAGAGGACCTCAGTTTACATCTCATTTGAGGAATCGTTTCAGAAATGTCTTGGTATTCATGTGAATCTCAGTACAACATTTCATCCACAAATGAATTGTCAAGCAGAGAGTACCATTCAGACCTTAGAGGACATATTAAAAGCTTTTGTGATCGATGTCAAGGGTAATTGGGATGATCACCTACCTCTAATAAAGTCCACCTATAATAATAGTGTCACACCCCAACCCTAGGTGAGGCAGACAAGTACCACATGAACACATGCTTTACAAGTCACCTATGATGAGAAAGTAAACTACTTCTATCCAGATATATTTACAAATGAGAAGTTTCATATATATAACATGTTGACTAGCTGAACCGATACATGTGACAAGTGAAACTATGAATTCAGATGATAGCTTTACAATGTATACAAAGCCTCTACTAGAATCCATGACTGTACCACTATGAAATACGGATAGTAAAGATTCGGCAAAGCCCAACAACAACCACTGAGTATCATGTGCTTCTATTGGGGAGATCTAATTATTGAGTACTTGTACCTGCAACATGTAATGTAGTGTCCCCAATAAGGGACGACAGTACGAAAGAATGTACTGAATATGTAAGGAATAATACAACCATGTGTAAAATGAGAACTCAAGTGAAACCAAATACCAAAAGATAAAGATTAGAGAACACCTTGCTTATATTTGTGGAATCGTGTATGTTACATTCTTTTCTTTACTTTTCTGTGCATTATAGCATTGATAATCTTATATGATACAAATGACTAGCTGATGAGCGGTAGAAGAGGATGACCCATGCTAGGCATTTTAACCCCTGGGATGTTGTCCTCATAATTCCACAAATTGGGATCGGCCCATGCTAGGCTTTTGCCCCTGAGCTACCACCCTTTCATATTAATTAGGCGATATCGGCCTATGCTAGGCTTTCGCCCCTGAGCTGCCACCCTTCTATACCAATTGGGATCGATCCATGCTAGGCTTTTCCCCTGGGCTGCCAACCATAATTACATATATTGCTTCACTTATATTCTGTTATCTTTGAGATTGTAGTTTTTATGTTCCTAACTCTTTTGAGATTGTTCTTTTGATGATCATAACTCTTTTGAGATTGTTGTTTTGGTGGTCATAATCATTGTTGAGATTTGAAACTATGGACCAGTAGTGGAAGACATATGAATATGGATACTTATGATAACAACAATGACATGTGAAGCAAATGTGACATGAACGTGTAATACTTAGGAGCTTATGTGACTCAGTAAGTATTTTGACATCTCAAATTGAAGCACATATCAAGTGAAGATAGTTAACATTCAGCCAAGAGATTTGAACTCTATATGATAGCCAAAATACTCACTAACTACTTTCAAATACAAGGTATACATGAATGTGGAACCAAGGGAGAACGTGGGCAGATTCAACTTTAGGATAGATACATATTCCAAGTAAGTATATATAAAATATACAATAGAGCAAGTATAAGGTCCCTTTCCCTTTAATCGCGTCTATGTACTGTACAACTTTTGTATAAGGTCCACCTTAAAAATCCCTGCAATATTTAAGTCCATTGACGTCTCCATAACTTTCACGTAGATCCACTCACATCCCTTATCATAACATCCATAAAAAAATCCTTAAACATAATAATGTAACAGAAGCAATATGAATCATGGTTTCTGATCACCAACACTTGAAGAGCTAACATTACTTTTAAAGTGCTCAAACAAGATCATTGTGGCGACCCTAAAAACAAACTAGAGTTACTAGAGCCTAACGTGTTTTCGTTTGTGTTCATCTTGAGTTTTGATGGTGTTTGATGTTGTTCCGGGCCATGGTTGAAGTGTTTAAGGGTTAGACGTCAAGGAAGGACTCCCCAAGGACCACCCTAAGGGTCCCTGAGGAGGACCCTAAGTCTAAGCCCCAAAGCCCCAAGAAAAAACCATGGTTGGCCAGAAGTTGCCAAACTATGGCTATGACCTACGGCTCGTGGGTCAAACCACGACCAGTAGTCTTGGTCCATAGTTATAGGCCCTGCAGGCTGCCTATCAGTTCCAAACCATGGACCCCATTGATGGATCGTGGACCAGGCCTTGGTCCATTGCCTTGTGGGTGTGAAATGGACCTGAAAAAGCTATAAGGGACACGACCAACTTAGGGGTGATTTGGTAAATTCACCCCTAGTCCTAATTAATATATGTGTTATTACTTTAAGTGTTTTTAAGTATTTTAAGAGTATTAAAACATTAATATGGTATTTTAAAATTCATTCTTCACTTTTCCCTAAATCAAAATTCTTCTCTCCTAAGAAGTTCTCTCTAGAACTCCATTGAAGGGCTAGGTCAAGTTCAAGCTAGGGTTGAAGGTTTCAAGTGTTTTCTTCTCAAAAATTCATGGGATTCATGGAGTTTAAGGTATGGGGATCCTTTATCCTTGATTATTCTTCCTTTCAAGGAGCTCAATCCAAATGATTTCAAAGTTCTTCCAAAAACACAAAACCCTAATATCTATTCTAAGCATGGGTTCTTGCATTAAATGATTTTTAATGATGATTTATGCTATTATTGATGTTTACTGATGCTTTTAAGGAAGAAAATTCCATGAACCCATGTCTTTCCAAGTTTCCTAAATTGAGTTGAACAGTTGTTTTCTATTATTATCGATGTTTATCTATTGTGAATTGTTGAAAAATTAAGGAATGGTGATTGTGGTTGACCTAACTTCATTGTTAATGCACAATTGATATAGAATTGTGATAGATTGATGTGTGATCCACTTATGGTGGAGGTGCTTATATGTTAAATATATTATGGACTTTGCCTTGAAGGTATTATCTATTGAATTAAAGTGTTATCAAGTTATGAAGTGTTATTGTACTATGTGAAGGTATTCTTATGGACATATGGTAATCTTATATAAAGTGTTATTGCATTATGATTGAAAGTGTGATCTCTTTTAATGTTCATATATGTGATGATGTTAGACTATGAAGAGTCCCTATATGGTAATGTTGTGTGTTGCTTGGTAGACTTAGATGTCCCTTCTAGTTACATGAAAGCTTATGAAATGAATGAATATCTAGGATCGGTAGACCTAAGCATGATGCCATTTCTATGAATGATAAAAGAGGACTTCTAGGCTAAGCCTTGAATAGGTAGACCTAAGCATGGTGCCCTTTCATAAGTCTAGACTCCTAATTGAATTAACCTTGAAGTGGTGGACCTTAAGATGATGAGCTCCTTCTTGTGCGAAATGACAGACTTAGAGTTGGTGGACCGGAATGGTAGAAAATCCTCTCTAAGAAAGTCAATGAGCTATCTTAATGAACCTTGATCGGTAGATCCTTGTGGTGCCCTTCTTGGTAGAAGTACTATGGGTCCGCTAGACTTAGTGATGGAGCCCTCTCTAGTACATACATGTGAATGAAATTACTCTATGGGAACTAAGGCTAAGAAGGTATCCCTCTCCGAGTATGAGGTTAGGATACAATGAACATCTTTGGATATCCCCTAAACCGTGTGCCTACATGGGTTTCTTATTAGTTCTACCCTTTGCAAGTAGAACACCTTCCATGGTGTAGGGTTTTATGACACCGAATTCCATGTGTAGCTTGCATGGTCTATGTCGGTTAATGCCTATTCCCATTATGTGGGATGTGCACTATAGTCATTGGATAGGTTCTACAACGTGTTGGTAGTAGTATGGGATGCTATCTACACATGGAATGAGTAGGCATTGAAGATACTAAAATGAGTTCCCTAAGCCTTAATGGCTATTGTATGAAAGTCCTCTAAATGCATGAATGTTTCATAATTACTTTAAAGAAGAATGTTGACTTGTCAACCTTTTAATATGCTTTATATCTCTCTTATATTAAGGAAATGAACTATTGGGCATGTTGTATTGAAATGTAAAGGTTCTTGTCTATTGTGCCCTTGAGGAACACTTAGGTGTGCTTGAAGAGGTACTATGGGCGGCCACTTCATGTCTTACCTAAGTGTGTCTTAGGGTAACTTTATATAGAGGTCCTAAGATCATGAAATGATTTGTTTTGATGAATATGTTTATGTGTTGAATATTAGTACTAGTTATGCATGATGGCTTGTGATATGAAGCATGATAAGTGGTAAGTTCACGTTACGTGGCCTTAGGATGATGATTTAGTGTGGATGGTGGTATGGGACGCTATTCATACATTGCACAAGGTGTTGTCCAAGGGTTACTTGATGTGGATGGTTTAGGGTGAAGGAATGGGTTATATGTGGAGTATGTGCTAAAGTGGTTAATGACTTGTATGTTGGTTATGATTGAATATTGTGACTCTTATATTTGTATTTTCATGAAGTTTTACCAAATGGCATAAAGTATGTTTCTCTGAGAAATGTCCCCTTTGAGCAAGTTTTTGCATGGTTTCCATACTTAGTACTTAATTGTGGTAACCCATTTCTTCCCCTCTTCTTACTAAAGTGTAGGGATTGGAGATGTTGGTGTTCTATGGTTGATGGATGGGTTCCTAAAGTGCTTGAAGATGAAGGCTTGGTGAGTCCTCATAGATTCGAGGACAACACCCAATTTGTTCCTTTAACTCTTTTTAGTATTGTTTAAGTTGTGTATGGGCTTAGTCCCGAATGTTGTACTCTAAAGTATTAGATGGTTTTGAGACATCATGTATAAAGTCTGGAAAGTTTTCCGCTTGTTATTTAATGAAAGTATCTTCATATGTGGAGAAAGTTTTTAATTCCTTCTGGTTTTGAGTATCTATGCGATTAATGAATGCTAAGAGGCTTGTATTAGACCTTCGAGAGGTCAAGTATGCCGGTTACGACTAAAGGGTGCTCTCGGGTCGTGACAAACTTGGTATCAGAGCATAAGGTTTTGGGAATGGTCTTAGGTTGTCTCAAACCACATCTAGTAGAGTCTTGTTGATAATGTGAAGCGTGCCACATTATGAATAGTAGGCTATTGTGTGCTAAGAAAGTTTCATTTCTTCATTCTTCAAGTAATGATATAGAATTTCGCTCCATAATTTCTTTCCCTTGTTCCTTATGTGATGGTCCTTAGAGTGTGACTTCCCTTGAGAAGTTTATGTTGCAGGGGTTGAGGGAGAGAAAAGGTTGGTTGTGATGCCAATTATGGCTTAGTGACTTGATAGATGTGAGGTGGAAGATTGTGATGTTGACTTGAGATTGGTTGGGTTGCCTTATGATTATGTGTATTGTTGGTGGAACCCGACTTAGATATGTTAAGTTTTGAGGTATGTTGAAGGAGATGATGAAATGTGGTGTTTTAGAAATGTATAGGTGTGGTGAGTATGAATGTTTAGTGTGTCTTGCTCCAACCTTGGAATGGGAAGGAGTGAAGTTTGAAAGAGCTAGTATGAGTTTTCTCCTAAGTGTGGGGTAATGTGACTAGATGGTAAGGTTTTTGAGAGTCTTTGATGTTCATTAGTTAGGCTTGATTGATGTTTCAATCTTAAGAGGTGTAGTGAGTTTGAGGAGTTTAGACCGATGAGGTAGACTCATGTGAGACCTCGAAGTGAGGTGGTAATGTTGAGATGAGCAAGAGTTTAGACCGATGAGGTAGACTCATGTGAGACCTCGAAGTGAGGTGGTAATGTTGAGATGAGCAAGAGTTGCTTAATGAGGACCTTCCTAGTTTAAAGGCTCCAATATGTTGACGGTTTCTTAATTGAGGTTCCTATGTTATGTTGACCTTAGTTGGGTTTACCCTTAAGTGGGGGATGGTATGTGAGTAGTAAGGTTGTTTAGAAGTGTTGATATCCTTACCTCTTTCTTTATGTGCCTATTCAAGCCTAAAACAAAGAGTTCCTAGTAGCTTGTTTTATGTTTTGGAGTCTTGTGTGAAAAATGAGTTTCCATATGTTCTCTTTATGTTATGAATATTCTAGTTGAATTCTTGTTAAATGTGAAAATGAGTTTTCATTAATTGTGTTCCTCTAGTGTGAGTTGTCTATTTCCTTCATGACATGAAATGGTGAACATGCTTAAATGTTGCATGAGTTGACTTATTGCGCATGCTTAAAAATGTTCTTGAAAATGTTGCATAATATGCTTTTATGAGGAAATTGCATATTGTGTCTATTGATGTTATGATGAGAATGATGTGATTTGGAGAAGGGAGTTCCTCCAATGTAATGAGAAATGTGAAGTTTTGATGCATAATGAGTTTGTAGATGTACTTCCTACTTGCTTGAATTGCATGAAGTTGTTTGAGCCTTGTTGATGAGGAGTTGTTGTTCCTCCTAGATATGTGTGCTGTTTATAATGTTGTATGTATGACTGTGGACTGCTAGTCTTGAGTCGTTACCCCTTAACGTGTTCAAGTGTCATTTGAGGATAAATGTTCCCAAGTGGGGGATAATGTGACGACCCTAAAAACAAACTAGAGTAACTAGAGCCTAACGTGTGTTAGTTTGTGTTCATCTTCAGTTTTGATGGTGTTTGATGTTGTTCCGAGCCATGGTTGAGGTGTTTAGGGGTTAGACATTGGTATGACTCCCTAAGGGTCCTTGAGGAGAACCCTAAGTCTAAGGCCCAAAGCCCCAAGGAAAAACCATGGTTGGCAAAACTACGCCCATGACCTATCGCTCGTGGGTCAAACCACGGCCAGTAGTCTTGGTCCGTGGTTGCAGGCCCTGCAAGCTGATTCTAAGTCCCAACCCATGGACCCCATTGACAGGGAGTGGACCAGGCCACGGTCTGTGGTCTGGTGGGCGTGAAATGGACCTGCACAAGTTGTAAGAGACACAACCAACTTAGGGGTGAGTTAGTAAATTCACCTCTAGTCCTAATTAATATATGGGTTATTATTTTAAGTGTTTTTAAGTATTTTAAGAGTATTAATACATTAATATGGTATTTTAGAATTCATTCTTCACTTTTCCCTAAATCAAAACCCTTCTCTCCTAAATTGTTCTCTCTAGAACTCCATTGAAGGGCTAGGTCAAGTTGAAGCTAGGGTTGAAGGTTTCAAGTGTTTTCATCTCAAATATTCATGGTATTCATGAAGGTTAAGGTATGGGGATCCTTTATCCTTGATTATTCTTCCTTTCAAGGAGCTCAATCCAACTGATTTCAAAGTTCTTCCAAAAACACAAAAACCCTAATTGCGATTCTAAGCATGGATTCTTGCATTAAATGGTTTTTAATGAAGATTTATGCTATTATTGATGTTTATTGATGGTTTTAAGAAAGAAAATTCCATGAACCCATGTCTTTCAAAGTTTCCTAAATTTGGCTTATGAAGTGGATTGAATGTGTATGATTGAATGATGATGAAATTATGCTTAGATTGAGTTGAATAGTTTTTTTCTATTATTATCTATGTTTATCTATTGCGAATGGTTGAAGAATTGAGAAATGGTGATTGTGGCTTTGGAAAAAGGGTAAGTTGACCAAACTTCATTGTTAATGTAGAATTGATATAGAATTGTGATAGATTGATGTGTGATCCACCTATGGTGGAGGTGCTTATATGTTAAATGTATTATGGACTTGGCCTTGAAGGCATCATCTATTGAATTAAAGTGTTATCAAGTTATGAAGTGTTATTGTACTATGTGAAGGTATAAATGTGAAGGTATTCTTGTTGACATAAGGTGATCGTGTATAAAGTGTTATTGCATTATGATTGAAAGTGTGATCTCTTTTAATGTTCATATATGTGATGATGCTAGACTATGAAGAGTCTCTATATGGTAATGTTGTGGCTTGCTTGGAAGACTTAGATATCCCTTCTTGTTACATGAAAGCTTATGGAATGAATGAATGTCTATGATCGGTAGACCTAAGAATGTTGCCCTTTCGATAAATGATAAAATAGGACTTCTAGGCTAAGCCTTTAATCGGTAGACCTAAGCATGTGCCCTTTCATAAGTCTAGACTCCTAAGTGAATGAAAAACCTTGAAGTGGTGGACCTTAGGGTGATTACCTTCTTCTTGTCTGAAATGATAGACTTAGAGTTGGTGGACCGCTACGGTAGAAAACCCTCTCTAAGAAAGTCAATGAGCTATCCTAGTGAACCATGATTGGTAGATCCTTGCGGTGCCCTTCTTGGTAGAAGTACTATGGGACGACTAGACTTAGTGATGGAGCCCTCTCTTGTACATAACAATGAATGAAATTACTCTATGGGAACTAAGGCTAAGCACCGAATGGATATTGTTAAGAAGGTAGCCCTCTCTGAGTATGAGGTTAGGGTACAATGAACTTCTTTGGATATCCCCTAAACCTTGTGCCTACATGGGTTGCTTATTAGTTCTACCCTTCGCAAGTAGAACACCTTCCACGGTGTAGGGTTTTATGACACCGGATTCCATGTCTAACTTGCATGGTCTATGTCGGTTAATGCCTATTCCCATTATATGGGATGTGCACTCTAGTCATTGGATAGGTTCTACAACGTGTAGGTAGTAGTACGGGATGTTATCTACATATGGCACAAGTAAGCCTTGAAGATACTGAAGTGAGTTCCCTAAGCCTTAATGGCTATTGTATGAAAGTCCTCTAAATGCAGGAATGTGTCATAAATGACTTCAAAGAAGAATGTTGACTTGTCATCTTTTTAATATGCTGCATATATCTCTTATATTAAGGAAATGAACTATTTACCATATTGTATTGAAATGTAAAGGTTCTTGTCTATTTTGGCCTTGAGGAACACTTAGGTGTGCTTGAAGAGGTTGTATGGGCGGCAACTTCATGTCTTACTTAAGTGTGTCTTAGGGTAACTTTAGATAGAGGTCCTAAGATCATGAAATGATTTGTTTTGGTGAATATGTTTATGTGTTGAATATTAGTACTAGTTATGTATTTGTGATATGAAGCATGATAAGTGGTAAGTTCACGTTAGGTGGCCTTAGGATGATGCTTTAGTGTGGATGGTGGTATGGGACGTTATTCATACATTTCACAAGGTGTTGTCCAAGTGTTACTTGAGGTGGATGGTTTAATATGAAGGAATGGGTTATGTGTGGAGTATGTGCTAAAGTTGTTAATGACTAGTATGTTGGTTATGATTGAGTATTGTGACTCATATACTTGTATTTTCATGAAGTTTTACCAAATGTCATAAATCATGTTTCTCCAATAAATCTCCCCTTTTAGCATGATTTTGCATGGTTTCCATACTTAGTACTTAATTGTGCTAACCCCTTTCTTCCCCTCTTCTTACTAAAGTGTAGGGATTGGAGATATTGGTCTTCTATGGTTGATGGATAGGTTCCTAAGGTGCTTGAAGATGAAGACTTGGTGAGTCATCATAGATTCGAGGACAACACCCATTATGTTCCTTTGTGTCTTCTTAGTATTGTTTAAGTTGTGTATGGGTTTAGTCCCGAATGTTGTACTCTAAAGTATTAGATGGTTTTGAGACATCATGTATAAAGTCTAGAAAGTCTTCCGCTTATTATTTAATGAAAGTATCTTCGTGTGTGAAGAATATTTTTAATTCCTTAAGGTTTTGAGTATCTATGCAATGAATGAATGCTAAGAGGCTTGTATTAGACCTGCGAGAGGTTGAGTACGCTGATTACGACTAGGGGTGCTCTCGGGTCGTGACACTCATAACTGAATTTAAAGAGGACTCCCCTCCATGGCTGTCCCAACATGCACTAATCACTAGAACATCCTCCCCAACATTATACCATGTAAAAGTAACAATTTCCAACTCACTAACACATACCAAGTGTCCTAATTTACTCAAACACAACTGGGAGAAAATTGTAGTAGCATACCTTGCTGGACAGAACTACCACTTGCTAAGACTTGAATTCGTCAAGGTAAAGGTTTTCCTCCTTAACTTGTCTAAAATTATACCTTCCAATTGCTTGAATCCCCTAATATTCAAGAACCCTAATGGTATTTAATGGCTGTTGTATGGAGTTAAGAGAGAGAAGAGAGAAAGCCCTAGAAATTTGATTTTTTTGTCAAAGTGAAAATGGCTTGAAAAAGCTGATAGCAATCCCTTTCAAAGGGACCTGCTTTGGCCGACTTTCTCACTCATTTTGGGCCATAATTTGTCAAGTAGGTGACCCACCTACTTGGACTTTTCGCTTGGGCCTTTTGGACTTACGAATATTGGGCCTTTTGCCACCTTTCTTGTACTTCATTTGCAGCCAACATGTGTCTTTAATTTAGGCCACAAATTTAAGTAGGTGATGCACCTACTTTTCCATTCAAATTATTTCTTGTGAGCTTGGAAAGATTGGGCCTTGGCTGTCCATTTTCCCCTTATTCTTCTACTCAACTTGGTCCAGATTAATGCAAGTAGGTGCTAGTGTACTTGGCCCAATAACATGGTCAAAAGAGTATTAGTAGGTAATGCACCTACTTGGTCTTTGGGCTGGTCAATAAGTCAAAGTAGGTGATTAACCTGCTTGTCACCT
The DNA here is from genome assembly GCF_019186545.1 of Solanum stenotomum. NCBI lineage: Eukaryota > Viridiplantae > Streptophyta > Magnoliopsida > Solanales > Solanaceae > Solanum > Solanum stenotomum. The sequence continues at coordinate 40,508,342 of NC_064289.1, read as the reverse complement.
ACTAGCTTAGTTAAGTCAAGCAAGCACCTCAATAATTTATTCCATTTATAGAGCTTAATATCTTAAACTTAACTTAAAACTTATATACACTATGTCAATTTAAACCAAATAGCACCTTATGAACTCAAGTTTAAATACTTCCATCGACGTCAACTTAATCGGGTCGCATCAAAATCTATGGGTAGTTCACTTTAAACCTATTCTATTGTCACTAGTTGCATAGGAAACCGAGTCCACAACTATACCATAAGGGAATTTATAAGCATCATATAAATAGAACTGTACACGTAGAATACGGGGTGTTACATCCTCCCCCCTTATGATCATTCATCCCCGAATAATAGGTTAAGCTGATAGTTTGGTTAACCTTTGAATTTCATTTGGAGATTTGCGAGAGTTCCCTCTGTAAATAGGACTATCCAAAATACATAGACTAACCTAAAACACATATAGACAAGTCTAGCATGACGTCTCAATAGAAATGGTTCATGAAATAATAATATGACAAATTAACCCCTTTCTTGACCATGTAATTCACTGAAAATACGCAAGTAGAATTCATACAAATAAGGACTTTAATATACCTAAACACAAGACAGGCAAATGACATATCAAATTAACAACTGCTAGTAGGATTTATGATCATATAAGGGGACCACATGATCTCAGATCCATATGTTGATGTTTAGAATGAGGTGGGGCATTTAGGATCTCTATCATCTTCTATTCCCAAGTATGTTATATTCTATTCCTTCCACAATAAACCTTTTGAGCTTAGCTTCCAGGCCTTAACAACCAAGAATAACTATAGTATCTCCCAAATTTTTCGTATATGGAATGAACACAAAATCATAGGCCTAACCTATTAGGGCTCTACTTTCCCATCTTTTTTATCTCATGGCTCTTTTCAGAGGTGAGACTTATAAGAACGCATAGTTGTTTACATAAACTCTAAAGTTTTATGCCGTACCTTCGTATAAGGCATTATGCTAAGTTATTTATCTATGGTTGTGATAAAATTTACATATATGCCCAACCATTTCTGGTCAAAATCTTCACTACATAATGATACAAGGAAATGTTTTCCCAAAATGTTCAAAAGTCAAGTCACTAATCATAGAGGGGCATAGTGTACCAATAAATAAGTCACATTAGGTATTACACATAGGCAAATTAGCACAAAAGGGAGCGCATAATATACGGGCATTAAGCTATAGAAATATATGGTGTACGCACACATATGGTTCATAGGGTAGCGTGTGAGCGAATGAACTATAAGGAGTGTAGGAAATGGACTAGATGAGCATATGATGCATGAGTACTAAAGCTACAAAATATATAGTACGTAAGCATGTAGACTATATGAAATATGAACTACGTAACACAAATCACATTGATCAAGTGCGTTATATCGCATGGATTGGTGACCTAACATGTCAATAAGTACACTTATGAAATATGAGCAAGGGAACACATGACAAATGGCTAGAAAAGCTATAAGGCCTGTAATGTTTAAGCAAGTAGGCTACGAGGCATGTAATATACATAGAAATAGTTTATGATCCATATGACATGTAAACAAGTGATATGAGAGTCATATAACCCACGAGCACTAATTTTTCTCATAGTATATGATCAATTGGCATGCAGTACCCACACAATATGGACAAGTGACATGTTGAAAGTAACTAGTGCAATAAATAACATGTAAGGAAAAGGTCCTATGTAAACATATAACAATAAACAAGGGCGCTCTGAAGCGGATAACACTTATATGTAAGCATACTATGACATTAGGTAACCTGTGAGAAGGTAATCCACAAAGGGAAAATGACATACAAATAGATTAGTTATAGAACATGCAGCATGTATAATTATATATCAAACCGTCTTTGGAAACTACGAGATATCCTATAGAACCACCCTACCATATTAAGGGAAAACACATTGTCTTAAGCGTTAAGTCACAAGTGGGATAGTTCTGCTCATATTCCTTACTCACCTCAAAACACATACAATTGATTTTCCCATCTACTCTCTTCAATCTCATAAGAATTCTTATAGGTGTTCTGCTATTGGGACTTGGCTTCCGTCTAGGTCAATATAAATACTACGGTCAAGATAGAAAAAGAAAATCCTCAATTGTTCATCTTTTAGAGTAGGAGGCCAAGGTCAACTTTGCTTTCATTACTAGCTTATGCTATATCACACTCAATGCTTGGTGCCCTTTGAAGGTCGAAATAGAAAATAAATAGTGAAGCCAAAACGCACCATAAAATATGACCTCTAATAACATGTAAATGTCAGGTACCTATAAAGTTATATCATGATTCATAACGTCTTAGAGTTAGCCGCTTTGGGCTTAACTAGATAGGTCTGGCCATACTAATAGATTTCCTCTTTTTTTTATAACAAGTGAGGGTGCTCCGACTCTTTTTCCATTCAAGATAGCAAATAATAACAACTAGCATATAATCAATTTTTCCTCTCCCTTAACTGGACTATGACTGACGAATTAATGCAGACAAATATTAAATGAACTATGTAGTAGCTCTATTCAAATTGATGGAAGTCTATACATGTGAATAATTCTCTACTTCTTCTTTTGTACTAATGATGTAGATGAACTAGGTCAATGTATCTTCTATCTAGGTAACCTTTCTATTCCCCTCTTTTTTTCTTGTTGTTATCACGACAAAATATCAAGACTTGAATCAATACTAAAATGACTTCTCTGTCTAACAAAGGTTCACAAAGTTGTTCCCGGATGTGCCATTATAACTCGTTCGGATTGAAGAGTTGATACCTTTTTATTGCCTCATACAAAAGCAACCTCTCTTTCATAATCACCTATCTCACTCCTCTATAGCATCTTCGTATCACCCCTATTCCTACGTTTAGAATTGGTCGAGAAAAAGAACCGCGCTAGAATTTGACATATCCCATCTCTTTCTAACGAGAAGCTCTACGTACATATTCGGCCCGTGCAATTAAAGCTTCATTCTCACATGCTTCCTATCTAATAAGTACCTTTTAATCAAAACTAGTAGCTTCATGTACTCTAATCCCACTATGCACAACCTGACTAATCACAACTTAGGTCTGACCAATCAATTTTTTTTCCTTTTGTTAACCTTACCCTTTATTCGCATACCAATCCTCCATAGCCAAAACATAGATCATAATAGGAACTACCATACACATATATCATTTGCAGAAATTTGCACACTTATCCGTAAGTTTTATAACCACGAAAAGAATACAAATATTATTAGTACTTATTCGGGGTTGTTGGCATATACCATATAAAAGACGAATATTAACTTATTCAGGATGATATATCGTGAGAATGTGGTACTTTTAAGCCAATTAGGGGTATCTATAGTAACATTATTGCACTGATACATCCACCTATCACATTTTGCCACTGCCTTCTTCCGAAAAAAAACTGGTTCAACAACATCAATTTCGAGAACATGTGTAATGGTGAAAATTATATGTATATCACAGACTAAGAACAAGTGTCCTCTATAGGAATAGATCCTATAAATATGGAGGAAATATAGAACCCAAGAGTTGGATACATCCTCCTAAGAAGATGTGCTTAGAAATGCTACAACTCATATATGAAACTAGGTAACCCATCATTTTTAAGCATATGGATAACCATACTATATCTTTCTCATTTGAACCAATGTGATACAAATGGTAAAAATGCAACTTAAAATGCATATAACATAAAAGCCTTTACATACCTTGTAGAGTGGGACGGTCGAATAAAATGAGCTCATTCTAGTTTAAAATTTGATAACTTCAGAGCCTTTTCTGTAGATTGCATGTTGACATTTAATCTACCGTTAACCTTAACCATCGTAAGCATAATATGAATAGCATGATCAGGTGAAAGTGGAAACTGACTTCTTAACTTAGCTCTATCGCATGATCTGGATTACGAAGGAGGGTAACTTTTGCTATATGTCCAAGCAGCTCCCTAATTATAAATGTGGCGTACAACACATTCATAAGTAAGGCTCTACTATACATGGCTTTGTAGACTCCCTAGGACAAACTGCTCTGATACCACTTTTGTCACACCCCAACCCTAGGTGAGGCGGACAAGTATCATATGAACACATGCTTTACAAGTGACCTATGATGAGAAAGTAAACTACTACTATACAAATATATTTACTAATGAGAAGCTTCATATAAAACACATGTTGACTAGCTGAACCGATACATGTGACAAGTGAAACTATGAATTCAGATAATAGTTTTACAATGTCTACAAAGCCTCTACTGGAATCCATGACTGTACCACTATGAAATACGCATAGTAAAGACTCAACAAAGCCCTGAATCAACCTGGAGCTCAACAACAACCGCTGAGTATCATGTGCTTATATTAGGGAGATCTAATTATTGAGTACATATACCTGCAACATGAAATGCAGTGTCCCCAATAAGGGACGTCAATACGAAAGAATGTACTGAATATGTAAGGTATAATACAACCATATGTAAAATGAGAGCTCAAGTCAAACCAAATACCAATAGATAAGGATTACAGACCACCTTGCTTATTATTGTGGAATCATGTATGTTACATTCTTTTCTTTACTTTTCTGTGCATTATAGCATTTATAATCTTATATGATACAAATGACCATTTGATCAACGGTAGAAGAGGATGACCCATGCTAGGCATTTTAACCTCTGGGATACTGCCCTCATAATTTCACATATTGGGATCGGCCCATGCTAGGCTTTCGCCCCTTAGTTGCTACCCTTCTATACAAATTGTGATCAACCCATGCTAGGCATTTTCCCCTGGGCTACCACCCATAATTATACATATTGCTTCGCTTAGATTCTTTAATCTTTGAGATTGTTGTTTTGATGTTCGTAACTCTTTTGAGATTGTTCTTTTCATGGTCATAACTCTTTTGAGATTATAGTTTTGGTGGTCATAATCATTGTTGAGATTTGGAACTATGGACCAGTAGTAGAAGACATATGAATATGGATACTTACGATAATAACAATGACATGGGAAGCAAATGTGACATGAACGTGTAATACTTAGGAGCCTTTATGACTCAGTAAGCATTTTGACATTTCAAATTGAAGCACATATCAAGTGAAGACATTTAACATTTAGCCATGATATTTGATCTCTATATGATAGCCAAAATACTCACTAACTAATATCAAATACAAGGTATACATGAACGTGGAACCAAGGGAGAACGTGGGTAGATTCAACTTTAGGACGGATACATATTCCAAGTAAGTACATATAAAATGTACAATAGAGCAAGTAGGGATCTTGTGAGGTAACATTATAGTCTAGCACAAGGGGAGTAATAACCAATAAAGGGAACATATGAATATGTGCAAAGATGACATATATATAGATAATTGAAGCAAGTTGGCATGATATGGGCAAATTGTATATCCAACATATAAACATATGTACCATGTGTAATTTAGGATCATTGTGATTTATATAAGGGAAACATGTGCCAAGGGTACTTTGACGATGAAACAAGTTTAAACCTTACATGCTAATACTTGGTAGAGTAAGCACGTACATTTAGTAAATAACTCATATTAGAGTACTCACTTTACTGATCTAGGAAGTAGGAACTACAACTATGGATCAATCACTACCAAGGGCACTTAGAAAGCTTACTTTTTGTAATGCAAATGTTGGATTCATGACAAAGAAATAGGAACTAGAATAGCCTTATACAATTCAAAACGTATGACTTAAGCTCCTTCTCTTTAGATTACTAATCTACAATAAAATAAGTTGTAAGACTAGTATTAGTAGCTAATCAATCAATTTGAGCTACTTGATCTCACCCAAATACTAACCAAGCAGTAAGCATGCAATTTATCTAGCCAGTGTTTTCTTTCCTTCCCCTTCCTTTTAATCGTGTCTGTATACTGTACAACCTTTGTATGAGGTCCTCCCCAAAACTCCCTACCAATATAAGTCCTTTAATGTCTCCATAACTTTCCCGCAGATCCACTCACATCCTTTATCAAAACATGCATAAAACAATCCTTAAACATAATACTGTAACAGAATCAATATGAATCATGGTTTCTGATCACCAACACTTGAAGAGCTAATACTTGGTAGAGTAAGCACGTACTTTGAAAGTGCTCAAATAAGCTCATAACTAAAATTTAAAGAGGACTCCCCTCCATGGCTGTCCCGACATGCACTAATCACCAGAACATCCTCCCCAATATTACACCATGTAAAAGTAACAATATCCAACTCACTAACACATACCAAGTGTCCTAATTTACTCAAGCACAACAGGGAGAAAATTGCAGTAGCTTACCTTGCTGGACAAAACTACTACTTGCTAAGACTTGGATTCTTCAAGGTAAAGGTTGTCTTTCTTAACTTGTCTTAAATTATACCTTCCAATAGCTTGAACTCCCTAATATTCAAGAACCCTAATGGTATTTAATGGCTGTTGTATAAAGTTAAGAGAGAGAAGAGAGAAAGCTCTAGAAATTAGATTTTTTGTCAAAGTAAAAATGGTTGGAAAAAGCTTATAGCAATCCATTTTAAAGGGACCTGCTTTGGCCAACTTTCTCACTCATTTTGGGCCATAATTTGTCAAGTAGGTGGCCCACCTACTTGGACTTTTCACTTGGGCCTTTTGGACTTAAGAGCATTGGGCCTTTTGCCACCTTTCTTGTACTTCATTTGCAGCCAACATGTGTCTTTAATTTAGGCCACACATTTGACTAGGTGATGCACCTACTTTTCCATTCAAATTATTTTTTGTGGGCTTGGAAAGATTGGGCCTTGCCTGTCCATTTTCCCCTTATTCTTCTAATCAACTTGGGCCAGATTAATACAAGTAGGTGGTAGTGTATTTGGCCCAAAAATATGGTCAAAAGAGTCTTAGTAGGTGATGCACCTACTTGGTCCTTTGGGCTGATCAATAAGTCAGAGTTGGTGATGCACCTGCTTCTCACCTACTAGCTTAGTTAAGTTAAGCAAGCACCTCAATATTTTATTCCATTTCTAGACCTTAATACCTTAAACTTAACTTAAAATTTATATACACTATGTCAATTTAAACCAAATACCACCATATGATCTCAAGTTTAAATACTTCCATTGACGTCAACTTACTCAGGTCGCATCAAAATCTATGGGCAGCTCACTTTAAACCTATTCTATTTTCACTAGTTGCATAGGAAACCGAGTCCATAACTATACAACAAGACAATTTATAAACGTCATATAAATAGAACTAGTACACGTAGCATACGGGGTGTTACAAATAGCTTCTATTCGAGTATTCAAATAGCCCCATATGAGGCACTATATAGGCATAGATGGAACTCTCTTATTGGTTGGTTTGAAGTAGGTGAAGCAGCCTTAATTGGGCCAGATTGGGTTTATAAGGCTATGGAGAAATTTCAGCTCACCAGGGATAGACTACAGACAACTCAGAGTCATCAAAAGTCCTCTGTAGATTTGGTAAGAAGGAACTTAGAGTTTGAAATCGATGATTGGGTTTTCCTCAAGGTGTAACCTATAATGGGGATGATAAGATTTGGCAAGAAATGGAAGCTTAGCCCTAGTTATGAAGGTCCTTACAAAATCCTGAAAATAGGTGGTAATGTGTCTTATGAGTTAGAGCTACCAACAGAACTAGCAGTGAAACATCCATTCTTTCAGATTTCCTTGTTCAAGAAGTGTGTGGGTGAACTGCCATCGAAATTACCTTTAATGAGTGTGGCTATAAAGGATAGCCTCACCAATAAGGAGATTCCAATTGAGATTCTTAATTCTCTGGTTTGTAGGTTGAGAAATAAGGAAGTTGCTTCAGTAAAGGTTTTGTGGAGGAGACACTCCGAAGAGGGAGGAGCTACTTGGGAAGCATAATAAGCCATGAGAGCCAAGTATCCTCACTTGTTTCCTTTCGATTAAGTTCCACCTTGAGGTACTAGTTCCTCTCCAATCTCTCACTTTACTGTAGTGTAATTTAGCCTCTATATGTTGTTCTCGTAGTTATCCTTGCATTTCAGCCTCTTTGCATGTTTAGGGAATTCAGTTCAATTAGATATCAGTTTCTAGTACGTAGTGCGAGGGGTTACATCTCCTTCCCTCCATACTATGTTTGTTTAATCTTCATTCGAGGATGAATGTTCCAAAGGGAGAGATATTCTAATACGTAGAATTTGAGAATATAGAAAAAGATGCAGCTTTCCAGGACCTGGTACAAGAACCAACGAAAGCCACTGATGGCCCGTGGTCTGACACACAATCCGTAGGTCCCATCATTGGGGTCCAAGATTAGTGGTATATGATCCCACTCATGTCCAACCAGTACGGTCTGTGGTTGAACCTACGGACGGTAGGTCTAGCCGTTTGTGAGGTTCGATAATTATTCAGATAAAAAGGGTTGTTAGGTCATCTTCAAACTGTAACACCCCGAATTTAAAATGAGGTAAACTACAGCTTTTAGGGAAATTGCAGGTGTGACCCATAAGGGTCAGCCACGCCACGTGGTTGAACCTACTCCCCGTGGGTAGGTCGTGGATAGGGTGTCTTGTGGGTGGGTCCATGGTCCGTGAATAGGGAAGTCGTGGATTGGCCAAAAGTAAAGACCATGATCCACGATTGACCAAGACAGACGGTTTGTCCATCAACGATCCGTAGGTCATAGTCTCGTGGATCATGTGAGGGAAATTATTTCAGGGACTTAAGGGTCCTTTCTAGTTTTAATTAAATTAATGTGGTCTCATTTTTCCTAGACTTAGACAACCTATATAAGTACTTTTAACCCCCAAAATCCACCAATTAAGTCATTCTCTCAAAATCCCAAAAGAATTTCCAAAACTCTCTCAAATATTCTCTCTCTAAAAGTTGGAAAAAGAATGAGGAGATTGAAGCAAGGTCAATATCAAGTCTCTAAATTTCAAGCTTGTGAGGGCTTTGTAATCAAGTTATGATGGTTTTTCATCCATGGGATCCCTCCTCTCATGGAGTCCCCTAGAATTCCACAATTTGATGAGGAATTTCCCCAATTTTAGTTAGTGTTTCTTCCATTGTTGTGGGTTATGATGAATGTTGATCCAATTGAGTGGATTATGATTGTTTATGATTGAATTGATAGAATTGCATATATTTAGGATGAAATTACATGTACCCATGCCTATCTTATGATTTTAGGGTTGAATTAATATAGTGGGTTTGATGCTACATGAGGGAAACTCTATATATCCTTATAGGATTGATGAATTATGAATAGAATTGCTCAAGATTGAAGCATATATGATGAATATGATGTTAATTGCTTGAGAATAAAGCATAGATGATAATCATGAGATGTAGCGCTTTGAGAATAAACTCTAGACTATGCATTGTTGATTGTAAATATTATGATGTGGAAGAGATACTTCCTATAATGAATTGATAAGTGTGATTGAATACATATGAAAGGTTTACTCACATCAATGATTCTAGGATGTAAGGAATTCTCACCTAAAATGAATCTAAACTAAAATGCTTAATGAATGATGAGGCTAGAGGCGATTACCCTACTCCATAGAGATGAACAAGAGGTGAGTCCCCACATTCTTACTACGATGAATGGACATGGAGGCAAGTACCCATGCTCTTTATGAAATAATGTGGAGGCGAGTACCCACATCATATGATGAGATTGTGGAGGCGAGTACCCGATATTTAAAAGTAAGTAAGGGAAAAGATGAATTTCCATTAGCCTTTATGAACTAGGCATTTGGCGAACCCCCATGTCTTTAAAAGTAAGTATGATTAATGAGATTATGTTATGAAATTCACTTTTGTGGAGTGTTGCTAGTTATGCCTTCCATAATGTAAGCTTGACTACAGGTGGATGATCTATGTCTTGGCTAAGTTTAAGTGAGGTTACTTAAGGGAGTATTCCTCTTTCATTATGATGCTTTGTATGTATTGATTATGCTAATGTCGTATGCTTATGTTGACTAATACTTATGTTTATGTTGTTCATTCTTGCCATCATATTTAGTACTTGATTTTACTAATGCATACTCTCTCCTACATTCATAGCAAATGTAGGGTCTGACATTTCCAATTCACACACTTGTGGCTAGGTTCCTAGAGGATTGTGAAGTGAAGCTTTGGTGAGTCCTCATTGTATTCGAGGATTGGATCACCCTGTCTCTTTTATGTATTTCCTTTACTTTGAGATTATTGTATGGCTTGCCTCCCAAGATTTCTATTTCTTATGTTTAGATGGTTTGAGACAATGTCATGTTAAGCTTCCGCTTGCCGTTATAAAAGACTTTGATTGTATTTGAAAAGTTTTATATTCATGTACCTTTTCTATTACTTTATGTTAAGATATGTTAAGTGGCTTGTATGAGGCTTCTCGGGGTCTTATACGCCTTGTTACAGCTATGGGTACCTCTGGGTCGTGACAAACTTGATAATTAAAGCACAAGGCTTAGAATTGTTCTAGGATGTCTCAAACCAAGTCTAGTAAAGTCTTGCTCATAAGTGTGAATCGCGCCACATTTATGAATGAGAGGCTATTAGATGTTTGGGAAACTTTACTTCTTCACTTCTCTAAGTCATTCCATGGAATTTAACTCTATATGTCATTCTCCTAATCCATGCCCGATGGTTTTCAAGATATGACCACTAGAAGGGCTAATGCTAGAAGGTTGGAGGAAGGAAATGTTGAGAAAGACTCCTCATGCTCCAATTGACCCATTGAATGAGAATGTGACGAATGCGGAGTTTAGGTCGGCATTACAAGTGTTGACTCAAGTCGTGCTGGTGCAAGCTAATAGAGAGGTGGTAGCCCCCGTGAACCCACATGTGGGTATGACGATGTCAAGAGTGAGAGATTTTTCAAGAATGAACCCGCCCAAATTTTATGGCTCCAAACTTGATGAAGACCCTCAAGATTTTATCGATGAAGTGTATAAGGTACTTGCTATCATAGGTGTGACTTCGATAGAGAAGGCAGAACTAGTCGTTTACTGATGAGTCTATAATTTGAACTCATTTAGGGCTCTATTTTAATAGATTTAGTGTCCTCAAATGCATATTTTGTCTCGATAACTGATGTAAATCCTTGAATTTCAGGTATTTGAACTTCGGGACAAAGCATGGACACTATTAAGCAAGAAAGAACAAGGCGTATCAAAGAACGAAGAAATGAAAGCTTGAGGATCACCTAACCCATTAGGCGAGTCACCGAATGGCCTTGGTCTCGCCTAATGTTCCAGTGTGCAAGCCACGAAGGAGAAAATCAAGTTTGTGAGATAAAAGAGCAGTCAGCATGTCGCAGAACAGTTATGCGATGTAGTACTTTATCACCCAAAGGTACAATACCTCAAGGATGCTGAAGGCAAAAGCAGAACAGCGATACGAATGACCAAAGAGTGGATCGTCGAATGTTATCGGCGATCCCGACTTATTGCGTCGAGTGATCCTTTGCAGCACACTTTTTGACAACTATAAATACTTGTTTGAATTTTTAGTTTAGTAATCAATTTTACAATTCAGAAACCATTTTTAGGGTTATTTAGTTTGAGAACTTGGTTTTTGGAGACATTTTTCCTTTGCTTTGGAGATTTTGAAGATTCTCATTTCAAAGAAATTGGAAGTGGGTATTGAAGATTCTTCATCTTAGACGTTTGCAAAGACCATATCAATGGTACCCAATTGATGGAAACACATTTTGGTATATATTTCCATCTTTTTACTATGTCTAGCTAAAACCCCAATTCTTGGGGTGTGATTATGTGATTATGGGTTGAATTAACTGTTGGGTATTGCTAATTGATTATTTATTTGTTGTCTAAAAGTGACTTCGTTCAGTAATTGTGGTTAAATTTAATGGGTTGTAGTTGCAAATACAATATTAACTTCGTGTGTTTGGCTTTCTCAAGAGAAGATCGTAAAACCAAAATTATTGAATTGATGGTCTATGGGCAATGGGTTGCCATGTGTTCTGCTCAAGAGAATGAATCCTAAACCCTTTCCCACACATTCAACTCGAGAGAGTGAATGGACTATAGCAAAGGATTTGCTTCATTGCAGCTTATTGGTATTCCAGGGAAACCAATTTGATTTGGGGTAAATTGTTCGAGAGAAAGTTTACCCCCACTAAAGTCTAGCATATTCACTAATTTACAGGGGTTTACTATTAATTGCAATTATTCGGTTGTTTACCTTAGTCCATAATCTATCACATCCCAAGAATCCAGTCTCCATATTTGTATTTTCATGTTAATTATCATTTTTAGGTTCTAATTGACTATAACTTCCCCCCCCCCCCCCCCATTTTGATACTTGACCCTTGTGTCACCCTTTAACTTATCATTTTGTTCTTTGAAAATGTTTATAACTATAGTTGACTTGAAAACATTTATGGTTTTCAATTGATTCTCAATTACGAACCACTCCCTTGGGACTCGACCCCAACTCACTAGTTAGGTTAGATTACTACTCACGATCGTTGGCACTTGAACTGGAAGTAGTACTCTGATATGTGAAATCAAAATGGTGCCACTGCCGGGGAATGGTGTTAGTCGAGAATTTTTAGTTAACTTAAATTTTGTTCTTGTTAGTTATAGTTCTACTTACTATAACCCCCATCTCATGGGAAACCTCAACGATGTCAACGAGCCCCATGCTATTGACCCCCATCTTATGGGCGGTATTGGTGCCATTCGATTGCTTCCGATCGAAGGGAATGCGGTGTTTCACATCACGAGTACTATGTTGCAACTCTTGCAACTAAAGGGCTTTTTTGTGCTTTGGCTCATGAGGACCCTCATGAGCATATTAGAAATTTCGTGGATGTATCCGGACCGTTCTCCTTCAAGAATATCTCCCAAGAGTCAGTCCGATTGAGGTTGTTCCTGTTCTCTTTGATGGGAGAGCCGTGCAAGTGGTTGGTTGAATTGCCACGTGAATCAATCACTTCGTGGGAGGAGTTAGTTACAGCATTTCAAGTGCGATTTTTCCCTCCCTCGAAGATGATGACTCTTTGGGATAGCATTCAGAACTTCAAGCTTCTAGAAGGCGAGTCAATAAATGAAACTAATTAGCTGCGATTCAAGAAGTTGGGTTCTCCAATGCCTAACCCATGGCTTTCCTATTAACGTGTTGCTGTAGTATTTTATTTGAAGTCTTGACTCGATAAAGATGGGTGTTGCAGACCAACTTTCTCAAGGAGGTTTGATGCAGCAACCTTATGTGACAGTGGCTTAGCTCTTGGATGGCATGACTACCATAAATATGGCATGATATACCCGAGAAGACCAGGTCTCCCCTCTCACGTTCAAGTTGACTAAGGAAGAGATGGAGAAGGACTAAGAGAGTGACCAAAACATGGCCAAGATCATGACACAACTTGTCACGCCCCGAGCCTACACCCTGGACATTGCTAGCAATTGAAGACCATTTTTGGCCCCTAAGTGAACCCTTGGCCCGGCTTTCTTAACTCAGCGGAAACCTAACTCAACAGAATAACTCCATATAATGAAAGGTCATAAGACAACTTGACTGATAAAAACTGGCCAAAAGGCAATTCGAGTCTAAAAATAGAATATTTACATATATACAGAGATGAGCGACTCAAGACTAATTGACTAACTGTCTATGAAGCCTCTATAATACTGAGATGGTTGTTGGGACAGGCCCCACAACATCCTAATAAAGCAAACCTAGGAAGAACAAAATAACAGAGTCCTTCGAAACGCAAGGAGGCTCACCATTGACTCTGGAGTACTCAACTGGATCAACGGCATGCCGAATGATGATCCTGGGTACCTACGTCTACATCTTAATAAGATGCAGGCCAACTGGCATCAGTATATGGAATGTACGAGTATGTGAGCTGGACAGCTAAACAACAACCTAAACTTGAAAGGGATTACAAAAGAGAACTTACTTTGGCTCTGTTCAACTCATGAGTAACTGAACTCAAATATAATGCAAATAGACACATGCAATATATTTAAAGCGTGTAAAACTATTTAAAACATGACGTCAAAATCATATTTATAATATCATGAAAATACCATTCTTCCTTTCAAAGTCTACTAGTGCAATGCATGAATGAAGTCTTATACCCCCATCCATACTAAGCAGAACCCCTCGAGGAACCATGCAATTTTTCTTGTGGGAGTTTCTCTAACCGATAGCCACCACTACATGCTTAAGTAGTGATAAAACGTTTTACCTCACGTTGCCCAAGGACCATCCTATACCTTGCCGTGATATAGGACCTTACTTTAACTTTAACTTAGTGGATCCACTAACTTAACTTTACATGATCATCTAAAGAGTATGACCCGTCAAATCCCATGTTTGCCTACATGGTTCTTATGGAGAGTTGAGTTAATATGAACTCGTGTCCCTAGTTGGATGCTCAAGACTACTCCCAAAAATACTTTAGCTCATTAGTGTTTTAAACACATCTTTTTAGTTGAGATAATTACTCAAAACTTAGCCAAAAGGCTCTTGAAAACTCTTTCTAAAACGAACATATCAAAACCATATTTTAATATGATCATTATTGACTTGAGAAAGTCATACTGCATAAACATTGATGGTATATCTAGAGACCATACTGTTTAATCGTTGATGACATACTCGATTTGTCATACTAATCATGTTTTAGAAACTCTTTCGCAAAACTCATCTTTTCTTAAAAAAACGATGGTACTCAAACTGCTCAAAACTCTTTTGGAAATCTCAGTTTCCTCTCATCTTAAATGTGAAAACATTTATAAACTTCTTTGGGAATACTTAGTTCCCTAATAACTTTTGAGAAATGAACTTGACTCTTACTCTTGGCTTAACTTGAAACTCTATGCTCTATACTCAACTTGCAACTCTATGCTCTTTACTCAACTTGAAACTCTATTCTCTTTACTCAACTTGAAACTTGATCCTTAAAATGAAGTTAAAACATTCAATAAAGACTCTTGAAAAACTTTAAAGACTTGCTTTGACTTACCTCTTCACTTCTAAGCTTGGCTCTAACTTCACTTGATTTCTAACTTCACTTGACTTCTAACTTCACTTGACTTTGATCCTAACTCGCCTTGAATTGGATTATGGATTCAAGGTATATGATCACATGTTTATGGATGAGTTCTTGACGTTTTGACGTACCTTGGAGTGTTGAAAACAACTATAAAACATACGTACATTACCAAGGAACATGTATGAAAAAGTGGGGAATGAATGAGAAGACTTGGCATCCTTGGTGCTCTGAGAGGCGCGGGGTGCCAGACCTCAGACTTCAGAAGGCCTGCTGGGCACCCTGCTAGGCGCGCCGCCCCAAGGGTTGGACTTCAGAGTCACTTTTGGGGCGCGCCACCCCTTTCCCTAGAAAACTCAACTTTTCTCCTTCATTTTTCCAACTCTAAACCTTCTTAACTTCAGTGGTTCCAGCCCCAAACACTAAGAATCATAAATCCCCTTACTATACAATAGATTCAACTCGAAATCACAACCGGAAACATACACCAAACCAACAAGAAACTTCAACAACACAACCACAACTTCAACAAACACAACCACAAACTTCAACAAACACAACCAAAACTTTTTCTCAAAATTAAAACGAGTTTGGCGTGTGGGGGAATGAACCAATCCAACACTATGATCTCACATACCTTAATAGAGATCATCCCCAACGAAATCGACGACGATCGTGACGAATCCTTGCTTCTTCTTCTCTTTTCTCCTTTTCTCTCCTCTTCTCTCAAGAACCCTAACTCTCACTTTTTAAAAAAGGAAAAACTGACTCAAAATAAGTCTAAAACCTTAATATAATTAAAAGAAATTGCTAGGGAAAAGACCAAAATACCCTTACAAATTCGGACTAAACTGCCCTGCCAACAGCCCAACTTCCAACGGGAATAACTCAATCATACCAACTCGGAATCGCACAAGCTCGGCGGCATTGGAAAGATCATTCCACGAGCTTCGCAACCATAACTTGAACTACACCTAATACATACTAGAAAATATAAGAGAAATAATTATACTAATAACTTTAAGGAAAGAATATTATGATAAAGTTTTTAATGCCTAATAATATACTCATAAACCCCCTCCCCCCCAAAATTGGTATCAGAACTATGGATATGAATACGATGGATACTATGGAAAGTAAAGAACAACACAAATATGAATTAATCAACACGATTATAGAGAAACGCTATGAGTTAAAACATAAACAAGAAAGACTTAAATATAACATATACGCAGGAGTATGCCAAAAATCTCTACTAGCTCAAAGAAGAACAATATATGAAATACAACTACAAATACAACAAATATAATATAAACTAAAGCACAATCTATAATGAATAAAGAAGAATTTGCTTTTGATGAAAAAACCTACGAAAATCAAGACGGATTAAAAATAAAAATAATATTTTCAAGCTTAGGAAGGAGATATAAAAAGATAGGTGAAAATTTATATCTAATGATAGAAAAAGCAACAGTAAGATTAGAAGATAGTCTAACAACCATGGTACGAATAACTAAAGAAAATGAAGAAATAGACAGGAAAAAAGAGATAGAAATTATTAGACAACAAGAAAAACTAGAAATACAACAAATAGAAGAAACAAAAAATGATAAGATATATGCTTTAGAAAGAGAATTAGCTACACTTAAAGAACTATATACAAATAAACAGAAAGAAAGACAACTCGAAACAAAATTAAAAAATGAAATAGAAAAATTTAATGAAAAGTTACAGATCGAAGAAAAAGAAGAACCAGATATAAGAATAGATGATATAGATAAAGACCATATAAATGAAGACCACTCAAATCAAAGTTCAGATATAAGCGAAACATATACAGAAATGTTAGCAAATCTAGAGGATAAAAAATCTACAGAAATAAATACAGGAGATATTAACGATACAAAAGCAAGTACATCAGGAGTTAAAAACCCTAGAGAAGTAAATCCCAATTATTATACGGTTAATTATGAAAAATCTGATAGGTATGATAGTACATGGAATAAAAGATTAAATAGAAAATGGACACCAACTCCAGCTACTACACAAAATAATTTTTTAGATCTAGACTGCGTCACAGATATAAATAAAGCAATCCAATCATGGGTAGGATATATATCAAAACAATTAATAGATAATAAAATAGGAATGACAGAAGTATCAGGATATATAGAAAGGACACTTATAGGAACAATAAAACTATGGTTACAAAACATATACAGAAATGTTCGCAAATCTAGAGGATAAAAAATCTACAGAAATAAATACAGGAGATATTAAGGATACAAAAGCAAGTACATCAGGAGTTAAAAACCTAGAGAAGTAAATCTCAATTATTATACGGTTAATTATGAACAATCTGATAGGTATGATAGTACATGGAATAAAAGATTAAACAGAAAATGGACACCAACTCCAGCTACTACACAAAATAATTTTTTAGATCTAGACTGCGTCACGGATATAAATAAAGCAATCCAATTATGGGTAGGATATATATCAAAACAATTAATAGATAATAAAATAGGAATGACAAAAGTACCAGGATATATAGAAAGGACACTTATAGGAACAATAAAACTATGGTTACAAAATCTAAAGTATAAAAACATTAAAAAATAATAAAAGAATAGATGGTGAAATAGCAACAACCCCAATTAGCATGTTAAATAAATATGAAATAGCTATATGGAATGAATTTAGTAGTAGGACTACAGAAATTGAAGAACAATATAAGGAAAAACAGCTAAACAGAAATTTAATGTTAAAATTAGCAATATGTAATGTGTGTTATATAGAAGAATATACGTGTGTATTTAGAGAATATTATTAGGAAGGAACATATAGTACAGAAGAAGGAAAAGAAATACGAAGGTTATACTTTACAAAATTACCAGAACCATTTTGTTCAAAGATAATAAAAGATTGGAATGAAGCAGGATTACAAGATACTTTAGGGGCAAGAATAAGATACTTACAAAAATGGTATTCAGAAATATCTGAAAAATATAGAGAAGAAATGAAAATGGAAAAAACCATAATAAAAAACTTAGCATGTTGTAAAGATAAGATAGCACCCCAATTTGGATGTAATGATAACTACTATAAAAAGAAATACAAGAAACCAGGCAAAATATTAAAAATATAAATCTCAGTATAAGTACAAAAGACCTTGAAGAAAATACTACATAAGAAATTATAATACCAAAAGACCATTTAGACCAAAGAAAAAAATAACTGAATGTACTTGTTATAATTGTGGAAAAATAGGACATATAGCTAAAGATTGTAAATTACCCCAAAATTCTAAGAAAA
This sequence comes from Solanum stenotomum, assembly GCF_019186545.1. Taxonomy (NCBI): domain Eukaryota; kingdom Viridiplantae; phylum Streptophyta; class Magnoliopsida; order Solanales; family Solanaceae; genus Solanum; species Solanum stenotomum. The sequence continues at coordinate 40,489,968 of NC_064289.1, read as the reverse complement.
AACAAATATTCGAAGTAATAATTGATAAGAAGAAGAATATACACAAATAGAATATATAGATTATGAGCCAGAAAGTGATGATAGTATATATGAATTATCCGAAAATGAAGAACAAGATAATTTATATAATAATATAGATGACTGAAAAAGACGTACAAATAATAACTCAAGAGGATCATATAACTGAAGAATCCACAGAACAAAAAGTAATATTAGATATTAATATATTTGAACAAATAAAAGGAAAAGAACTAGACAAAAGCGTAGAAAAAATATTTAAAGTACCAATAATAAAAAATTTATTTAAAAGACAAGAAGAAGAATATTACGTGGTAAGCCAAAAAGAACATATAATAGATTGTAAATACACCAAAGGAAAAGCGAAAATACCAATAATAAATAAAAGAATAATAAATAAAGAAATACAAGAAATTAAAGCTAAAGACCTAATAAAATATGTACACCTAGGAGGAACAAAAATATCAATAAAAGCATGTTTCAGAGAAGGAATAGATACACCAATAGAAATATATCTAGCAGACGACAGAATAGTAAAACCTATAGAAAAAAGTATAATAAGTGCAGTAAAAGGAAATCCAATATACCAAAAATTCAAATTTATAATAAGCGCCAATTATTCAGTAGTAGTAAACGATAGAAACATAGATAAATCTCTAGTATTATATTAGAAAATGTCAGGAATAGAGTTTGCCCCAGGAAGTAAGATATTTACAGCAAGATGTAAAAATTTATATCTATTAACAACTAAACATAAAATAACAGCAAAAAATAAGATAAATAGAATAAAAATAGAAAACCCTTTTGAACAAATTGTTACAGTAATAGATAATAATAATTACAGTTACAAAGAAATAGATATAGAAGAAGATTTAGAAATAGTAAGTGACAGAATAAGCACATCAAAAAGAATGAAAAGAATAAACCACAGTAATGAAACACCTCAACTTTCAAGAAAATCAATAGAATATCAAATGATAAAAGATATAGAACCATACCATTACTATATAACTGGAATAATGGAACAAAGAAAGTATATTATAATAATAAACACTGGCCAAGAAGAAAATTACATAACAAGAGAGTTAGTAGCAGAAGATGAAATAACCTCTAAAGAACGAACGTGCCCAGAATTATCAAAAGAGTTAATAAATTATGAGGAAACAACAGAAAAAAAATAATTATTGGAGGAATAGTAATATTAATAAAATTCAAATTTATCAAGGAGATAACATAATATTAGGAATAAAATGATTAGAAGAAATGAAACCATATAATTTAGAAAATACACAATTAACGATAACATATAAAAATAAGAAAGTCATAATAAAAAGAACAATATGAAAATATACATACTTGCAAAAATAATAATAGAAAATTACTACAATAGATATTATACCCCTATGTTAGATACAGGAGCAGAAGCTAATATGTGCAAACACAATTGCCTACCAGAAGAAAAATGGAAGAAGCTAAAGACACTTATAGTAGTAACTTGATTCAATAATGAAGGAAGTATGATAACATATAAAGCAAAGAATATAAAATTACAAATATGGGATAAAATATTAACTATAGAAGACATATATAGTTACGAATTCATAAATAAGGATATGCTTTTAAGAATTCCATTCTTAGAAAAACTATATCCCCATGTGATAACAAAAACACACTGGTGGTTTACTACACCATGTAACAAAAAATAGGAGCAAAAAGAGTAAACAACAAAAATAGAAAAATCACACCATGGATCAAAGGAAGTGAAAAAATTACCCAAAAAACTAGAAAATATCAAAGAAATTAACCATAATATCGAATTAATTGTATTTTCTATAGATAAACTAAAACTAATTCAAGAAAAACTAGAATCACTATATAGTGAAAATCCCTTGAAAGGATGGGAAAAACATAAAACAAAAATAAAAATCGAATTGATTGATGATAAAGCCATAATAACCCAAAAACCATTAAAATATAATTTTAATGATTTACCATAATTCAAAATGCACATAAAAGAGTTACTAGAAAATAATTACATACAAGAAAGTAATAGTAAACATACAAGTCCAGCATTTATAGTAAATAAGCATAGTGAACAAAAAAGAGGAAAAAGTAGGATGGTTATTGACTATAGAAATCTAAATGCAAAAACAAAAACATATAATTACCCAAGACCAAACAAGGTATTAAAAATAAGACAAATCCAAGGATACAATTACTTCAGCAGGTTTGATTGTAAGTCAGGATTTTACCATCTAAAATTAGAAGAAGAATCTAAAAAGTTAACAACTTTTACTGTACCACAAGGATTTTATCAATGGAATGTATTACCTTTTGGATATAAAAATACACCAGGAAGATACCAACATTTTATGGATAATTACTTTAACCAACTAGAAAATTGCATAATATACATAGATGATATATTATTTTATTCAAGAACTCAAAATGAACATATAAAATTACTAGAAAAATTTATACATATTATAACATACTCAAGAATAAGTCTAAGTAAGAAAAAGACAGAAATAATGAAAACACAAATAGAATTTCTAGGAATACAAATATATAAAAATGGTATAAAAATGCAAACACACATAGTACAAAAGATAATAAATTCTGAAGAAAAAATAGATACGAAAAAAAAATTACAATCGTTTCTAGGATTAGTAAATCAAGTGAGAGAATATATACCTAATTTAGCAGAAAACTTGAAACCTTTGCATAAGAAATTAAAGAAAGATGTAGAGTATCATTTTGACAATAAAGACCAAGAACAAATACGAAAAATAAAATTATTATGTAAAAATTTACCTAAATTATGTTTTCTAGATTAGAATAAAGAATTTACATATATAGTAGAATCAGATGCAAGTGAAATAAGCTACGGAGGAGTATTAAAATATAGATATAATAAAGAAAAGGTAGAACATCATTGCAGATATTATTCAGGAACATTTACAAACCCCGAAATAAAATGGGAAATAAATAGAAAAGAATTATATTCAATATATAAATATTTATTAGCCTTTGAACCATACATGTATATAAAAAATTTATTATAAGAACAGATAATACGCAAGTAAAATGGTGGATAACAAGAAAGGTACAAGATTCAGTAAAGACCAAAGAGATACGAAGACTAGTATTAAATATATTAAATTTTACATTTACAATAAAAGTGATATGTACTAACAAGAATGCTATTGCAGATTACATCTCAAGACAAAGCTAGACAGAACGAAAAAGAAAATACTATAGAAGAAATACTTAAATCTATGACTCTACTTTGCACAAAAGTAGAAAATATTGACAAAGAGCTACAACAAATAAAAAGTTAGCAGCATGACTATAAAAATGCGAAGCTAAGTCGATCAGAAGACTTAAAAATTCCAGAGCTACAAGGTGACATTGGGAAACACCTAAAAACCCATAATCATTTGTTATATGCAGCTACAGGGAGCACATCTGCAACAAAAGAAGAAAATAAAACCGGATATGTTAACACTAATATGAATAAAATATTTGAAAAACCATTTATGCCAAAGAACCAAAAAGATATGTTATTCATACCACCTCAGCTAAACACATATAAAGAAAGCCTAGGACGAAACAAAAAGACTTATAACCATATAACCAGAGCCTACATAAAGAACATCCACAAAATACAAACCTTTCTAAACCAAAATCCAAGATCCAAAAATACAAAAAACCCCATGAAGATTACATTACACAAAACCTACAGGAATATAATAAGTTGATTGCACAACCAGGAACAAGTACAAATCTAGTAGGAACTTGCTAAAACTATGGATTGTTAAGTACCGTATATACCCAAACAGGAGACGAAATATCTACGATATTAGAGTTACATTAAGCATTTATGCACTACAAAAGGATAACTCAAGGAACACTTTTTTATATAAAGTTCTATTCAGCACCAACAGAAATATTGTATGATGAAATTAAACCTATCATCCAAGTCATAAAAATCGGATTAACCAGAGAAATGATAATATCAGAAAAAATAGAACAACAAGACGAGATACAAAATATAGAAATTCCAGAATTTTATGCAAGAAAGCGGATTATTGGAATAGCTACCATTTTGAATGAGTTAACAACCAATTATTTAAATGTAAATTCAGTATGGAGCTACTATGCAAGAGAATAAACTATGATATATTCAAATTCCAGAGAAATCAGATAAGCAGAAATAGAAGAAATACGACAATGGATAGTAAGCTTATTAAAACCAGAACAACAACCAACCACAAGAGCAATATGAATGAATTTTATTTCACCAAAGATAATGACAAACTATTGCAAAACTATTGGACACAGATACCCAGATCATCAATGCTCGAAGTGCTATGGGGAAGATAATGTAATTCCAGTTGTCCAGCTAGAATAAAGAGCCACCAGACAAGATAAAAAGCAAGATTGACAAGATGAAAAAAGAAGATAAAAAGAAAAATTAAAGTTGTTCGTCTTATTGTAAAAGTAGGTTAGTAGAGTAGGAATAATTAAAGTATATAAATTAGTGGATAGACATGTGTAAAGTAGTATGCATTATTAAAGTAGTAGGTAAAGTAGTAGGACAGATGTAATTAAAGTATGTAAATTAGTGGATAGACATGTGTAAAGTAGTATGCATTATTAAAGTAGTAGGACAGATGTAAATTAGAAATAGTATAGGATAGATGTAAAGTAAGTAGAAGCATCTCTACTTGTATAAATAAAGAGCCATTAGGCACATCTAAGGCAAGACTTTCTCGACGGAAAGAAAGCCTCTTTGTAATACTCTCAAATAAATAAATATCAAGTTTTAATCTAATCTATGGAGCAAATAATACCAGATCTCATAGAAAAACAGGTATATCTATTTATGATTATGCATAGCTAAATCTATTAATTCCTGAATATCATAGCATGATTAAATAAGTTCATACTAGTTATTATATACTATAATTATTTGAAGCATGTTTTCTAGTTTGTTAACATGAGGAAAAAAGGAAAAACTTCCAGACTATGCCATCCTAAAGTTGAAACCACAGGCAAGGAAGTCGTGAGGGGAGTAAACAGAGTTGAGGCGCTGTTAGGAAGGGAGTACCTTTGAAAGTACGATGTTGATAGTGACAGGAGAACATGGTTGAGAATAATCTAGTTTATAGTAATCCAATATGAATAATATCTATTATGCATATGATATAAGGGAATTATTGATTAAACAACAAATCATTAATATGACTACTTATCTATATGATGAAATGATATTAACTTATGAAATACTGATTTTATATATTCTAAAAAATATAAAAATAATTGAATTAAGAAGAATAATATGGGAAAAAATATTTGACTTAGAAGAACTAGAACTAGCAACTCAAACATGGTATGAAATAGACGAAATAAATGAAATAGCTATAGACCTAGAACGAATTAATATTTGCGATCTAGAATTAGAATACGCAGACTAATGATAAATTACGAATACTTTCAATATTGGTAAGAAACTACTGAAGAAATAACTTTACTAGGAGATCTAATAAAAGAATATAAAAATATATCAAAGAACCCAAGATATATAATACATAGAATACATACTAGAAAATATAAGAGAAATAATTAGACTAATACCCTTAACGAAAGAATATTATGATAAAGCTTTTAATGCCTAATAACATACTCATAACCCCCCCCCCCCAAAAAAAAATTGGAACTACACCTAACTCATCCTGAGCTAGGAGTTATGACTGTTCAAAGTTGACCAAAAACTCACTTCTTTTCCATACTTAGCTAAATTTTCCATATTTTTAATTCTTTAAAAAAAAAATGACTATTTTCAATTCTAAGCTTCTTCATAGCTATTTCAAATTGCCGGATGTTACAATATCTCCCCTTGGGAACATTCGTCCTCGAATGAGATGACTCTTACTAAGCTAAGGGTGTAAATCAAACTCAAACACTTAACAAGCAACAATGCCCAAAATCCACCTTGACACCTCAAAACGCAATCTCCCCCTTGTTCAAAAGCCATTATTGCTTATGAACATTTTGCCCGTAATTCCAGCAAGATAGGGTCTGGGTCTTTCTCACCTTCTACTTCTGACACTAATGATGGGTCAGACCCATTCATCATCACTATTCCTCCTTGTGGAATCCATAAGACTAACTCCCATGCGTGTAAGTCTGTGCACATCTTTTGCTAACTCTCTCTTTCTTTCTTCAATATAGGCGGTGGTACCCATAGACAACTTGCTTAAAGAATCAGTAACAACATTAACCTTACTAGGGTGATAAAGAAAACTCATGTCATCATCCTTTAGTACCTTAATCATTCTCTCTTTGTCTGAGATTAAGCTCATTCTAAGTGAACACACCCACATGAACATCATACAACAATGACGCCATATCTTCAAAGCAAAAACTACAACAGCCAACTCTAGCTCATCACATTACACCCTGATTCGCCTAAACTCAACTATTATTCTCAAATCAATTTTAGATTAAGATACTCAGTATGTACTCAAGAACCAAATATCATAACTGGGCGGTAGCCAACTTCTCTTTTCCATTCCTAAAAAATTTTCTCACAAGCTTCGGACAGTTGAAACTTCGTTGTTTTCCGAGTCAACTTGGTCAAATAACTACTAGGTCCCTTTAGCTGCTCTTTTAACTATTTCAACTCTGCTGGTGCCATTCTATATGGCAAAAATGAGATAGCACAAGTATCTGGAATCATGTCTATGCCAAAATCTATTTCTCTCTCAGGAGGAATTCCGGGTAGGTCATCAGGAAAACTTTTGGAGACTCTCTTACTATAGGAACTGACTGAAAAGGAGGTATCTCAACACTAGAGTCATTACTAAGTGATAGATACAACCCTTCGAAACTAACTTTCTCACCTTGAGGTACGAAATGAAACGACCCTTAGGCACTGTTGAACTACTACTACACTATATGATTGGCTCACTAGGTTGCTCAGGTATAACATCAAAGTTCATAGTAACATAAGGAATTACAAAAAGATAAACTCGCTCTGGGGTTTAGCAAAGAATAAACAGCAAAGTCAAAGACTCGAATCATACCAGTGACAACATCTGGTGAATCCTTTTGCTCTTGACGACTGTTGATTTCGTAGAGGCAGTTTACTCCTCCGCCAGTTCTAGAAGTAGCTCCTCTAGGTACCATCCTGTCTGGGGAAGTAACTGATGAAGCTTGGGCCTTATTGCTCAGATTTCTACTACTTTGCCTGTTCTTAGGGAAGTCCTTCATGAAGTGACCCTCTTGTCCACACTTAAAACAACCTGTCTGGCCATCACGACACTTACCTGGCTGGGTTCTACCACACCTAGCACATGCAGGATCCTTACTACCCCTTGGTACCATACTGCCTTGAGGATAGGCAAGTCTAGCCCTGAAACTATAGGAATTTCTATTGTACCCATCTTTGCTCTCAGGTGCAAGTGCACTAGCAGATGGTGGAGTAGGTCCCTTCTGTTTCTATGGGAGGGATGACTGATTAGCATCATTCTTTTGCTGCCTGAACTCGTCCCCTACTATCTTAGCCCTCTTATCCTTAAACTCTTATCTATCCTTCAACTTGTCCTCCTCAACTTGTTGTAAATGGATCATAAATCTTGCTAGGTAAATATCCCCTATCAGCATAGCTGCCTTGCCTTCCTTGCTTGACTGACGAGATAACCCAGCAACATATAAACTCATTCTACTCCTCATGTCTGCAACTATCTCCGGAGCATAGCAGAAAAATTGTGTGAACTTCAGACTGTACTCATGAACACTCATAGACTCCGGGTTAAGGGTGAGAAACTCTTTTATCTTTGCCTCTCGCAACTCACGAGGAAAGAAATGCCCCATGAGAGCACTCCCAAACACAACCTAACTGACTACTGGCGCATCATCAACCCTATTCTTTTTCCATTGGTCAAACGAGATTCTAGCCACACCCTTCAATTGGTATGCAGCTAGTTCCACCCTCTCCGACTCAGCAACATGCATCACATCAAATACCCTTTTAAGCTCCTCAATGAAGTTCTCCGGATTCTCACTAATACTTGAATATGTAAAACTTGATGGGTTCATCCTTAAGAGTTCACGGATCGTTGAAGTATCAACCACTTCGTGTTGATTTTCTCTCTTCCTAACATAAAAGGTCGCAACTTGACTTAACATCCGAATAGCTTCACAAAAATTAGCATATTTGATCTCTTCTTGGGTTTGCACTTCCAGGGCATTTGGTAACTCTTGTTCCTCAACACTCTTCATAGCTAGACGAACTCTAACTGCTCTTTGTGGAGGTAAAATCCTCTGAAAACACGCGCAATCACGAATTAGAAGGACACTTTTTAGAGATAAACTCTAACGCACGAGATGAATGTGAAAGAAGTGAGAAATCTTCCTAAATATTGCAGCCTACTAATTATTGATGTGGCACACTTCACATCGATAACTAGGACTCTACAGACACAGCTTCATAGACTCCTTAGGACTCTTGAACTCTATGCTTTGATACCAAATTTGTCACGCCCCAAGCCTACACCCTGGACCTGGCAGGCACTCGAAGACCATTGCTGGCACCCAAGCGAACCCTTGGCCTGGCTTTCTTAACTTAGCGGAAACCTAACTCAATAGAATAACACCATGCAATGAAAGGTCATAAGACAACTTAACTGATAAAAACTGGCCAAAAGGGAACTCGAGTCTCAAAATAGAATATTTACATATATACATAGATGAGCGACTCAAGAATAACTAACTGACTGATAGACTATCTATGAAGCCTCTACAATACTGAGATGGATGTTGGTATAGACCCCACAATATCCTAATAAAGCAAAACTAGGAAGAACGAACTAACAGAGTCCTCCGGAATGCAAGCAGGCTCACCACTGACTCTGGAGTGCTCAACTGGATCAACGGCGTGCTGAATGATGATCCTGGGTACCTACGTCTGCATCATAATAAGATGCAGGCCAACTGGCATCAGTACATGGAATGTACGAGTTTGCGAGCTGGATAGCTAAACAACATCTTAAACTTGAAAGGGATTACAAAAGAGAACTTACCTTGGCTCTGTTCAACTTATGAGTAACTGAACTCAAATATAATGCAATAATACACATGCAATATATATAAAGCTTGTAAAACTATTTAAAACATGACGTCAAAATCATATTTAAAATATCATGAAAGTATACTTACTCTCAAAGTCTACTTGTGCAATGCATGAATGAAGTCCCATACCCATCCATACTAAGCAGAACCCCTCGAGGAACCATGTAATTTTTCCTGTGAGAGTTTCTCTAACCGATAGCCACCACTACATGCTTAAGTAGTGATACAACATTTTACCTCACGTTGCCCAAGGACCATCCTATACCTTGTCGTGATATAGGACCTTACTTTAACTTTAACTTAGTGGATCCACTAGCTTAACTTTACGTGATCATCTAAAAAGTATGACACGTTAAACCCCATGTTTGGCTACATGGTTCTTATGGAGAGTTGAGTTAATATGAACTCGTGTCCCCAATCGGTGCTCAAGACTACTCCCAAAAATACTTTAGCTCATTAGTGTTTTAAACACATCTTTCTTTAGTTGAGATAATTACTCAAAACTTAGCCCAAAGGCTCTTGAAAACTCTTTCTAAAAAGAACATATCAAAACCATATTTAAATATGATCATTAATGACTCGGGAAAGTCATACTGCATAAACATTGATGGTATATCTAGAGACCATACTATTTAAACATTGATGACATACTTGATTTGTCATACTAATCATGTTTTAGAAACTCTTTCGCAAAACTCATCTTTTCTTAAAAAAGAGATAGTACTCAAACTGCTCAAAACTCTTTTGGAAATCTCAGTTTCCTCTCATCTTAAATGTGAAAACATATATAATGTTCTTTGGGAATACTTAGTTCCCTAATAACTTTTGAGAAATGACCTTGACTCTTACTCTTGGCTTAACTTGAAACTCTATGCTCTTTACTCAACTTGAAACTCTATGCTCTTTACTCAACTTGAAACTTGAGCCTTAAAATGAAGTTAAAACGTTCAATAAAGACTCTTGAAAAACTTTAAAGACTTGCTTTGACTTACCTCTTAACTTCTAAGCTTGGCTCTAACTTCACTTGACTTCTAAGTTCACTTGACTTTGATCGGAACTCGCGTTGAATTAGATTATGGATTCAACGTATATGATAACATGTTTATGGATGGGTTCTTGATGTTTAGACGTACCTTGGAGTGTTGAAAACAACTATAAAACATAGGTACATTACCAAGGAACATGTATGAAAAAGTGGGGAATGAATGGGAAGACATGGCGCCCTTGGTGCTCTGAGAGACGTGGGGTGCCAGCCCTCAGACTTCAAAAGGCCTGCTGGGTACCCTGCTAGGCACGCCACCCCAAGGGTTGGACTTCATAGTCCCTTTTGGGGGGCGCTGGTAGGCGCGACGCGCCACCCCTTTCCCCAGAAAACTCAACTTTTCTCATTCATTTTTTCAACTCTAAACCTCCTTAACTTCAATGGTTCCAGCCCCAAACACTAAGAATAATAAATCCCCTTACTATACAATAGATTCAACTCGAAATCACAACCGAAAACATACATCAAACCAACAAGAAACTTCAACAACACAACCACAACTTAAACAAACACAACCACAAACTTCAACAAACACAACCAAAACTTTTTCTCGAAATTAAAACGAGTTTGGCGTGTGGGGGAATGAACCAACCCAACACTATGATCTTACATACCTTAATAGGAGTCATCCTCGATGAAATCCATGACAATCTTGATGAATCCTTGCTTTTTCTTCTCTTTTCTCCTCTTCTCTCAAGAACCCTAACTCTCACTTTTTGAAAAAGGAAAAACTGATTTAAAATCAGTCTAAAACCTTAATATAACCAAAAGAAATGGCTAGGGAAAAGACCAAAATACCCTTACAAATTAGGACTAAACTACCCTGCCAACAGCCCAACTTCCAACGAGCATAACTCACTTATACGAAGTCGGAATCGCGGAAACTTAGCGGCTTTGGAAAGATCATTCCACGAGCTTCGCAACCATAACTGGAACTACACCTAACTCATCTTGATCTAGGAGTTATGATTGTTATAAGTTGACCAAAAACTCAGTTTTTTTCCATACTTTGCTAAATTTTCCATATTTTTAATTCTTTCCAAAAAATGAGTATTTCCAATTCTAAGCTTCTTCATAGCTATTTCAAATTGCCGGATGTTACACAACTTGACATTTTTAGACAAAATGTCAGGGGAGCAGGTGCTCGAAGTGTCAATGTCGTGGGTGTCGGGTGTGCTATTCACAACTTGAACCTTTAAGTGTACAATTGATCATCGCATGAGTAAGTTGAGTCTTCTTGTGTGCATTCATTATTGAGTCTTGTGTAACACCGTTTGAGACATCCATTTCGAACTGCTGAACTTGAGTTTTTCTTGAGGACAAGCAAAAGTTTAAGTTGGGGGTGTTGATGAGTCCATGATTTGGACTCATTTAGGGCTCTATTTTAATAGATTTCGTGTCTTCAAATGCATATTTTGTCTCAATAACTGATGTAAGTCCTTGAATTTTTGGTATTTGAACTTCGGGACAAAGCATGGACACTATTAAGCAAGAAAGAACAAGGCCGCTCAAAGAACAAAGAAATGAAGGCCTGAGGATCGCCTAACCCATTAGACGAATCACCGAATGGCCTTGGTCTCACCTAATGTTCCAGTGTGCAAGCCCTGAAGGAGAAAAGCAAGTTGGCGTGTTGCCAACAGTTCCGCGACGCATTGCTTTATCGCCCAAAGTTACAAGACCTCAAGGATGCTGAAGGCAAAAGCAAAACGACGATACTAATGACCAAAGGGCGGATCGTCGAATGTTATAGGCGATCCCGACTTACTGCACCGAGTGATCCTTCGCAGCACGCTTTTTGACAACTATAAATACTTGTCTGAATTTTTAGTTTAGTAATCAGTTTTACAATTCAGAAAACATTTTTAGAGTTATTCAGTTTTAGAACTTGGTTTTTCGAGACAATTTTCCTTAGCTTCAGAGATTTTGAAGATTCCCATTTCAAAGAAATTGGAAGTGGGTATTGAAGATTCTTCATCTTAGACATTTGTAAAGACAATATCAATCGAACCCAATTAATGGAAACACACTTTGGTATCGTTTTCTATATTTTTACTATATCTAGCTAAAACCCCAATTCATGGGGTGTGATTATGTGATTATGGGTTGAATTAACTGCTGGATATTGCTAATTGATTGTTTATTCGTTGTTTAAAAGTGATTTTGTTCAGTAATTGTGGTTGAATTTAATGGGTTGTAGTTGCAAATACAATCTTGACTTCGTATTTTTGGCTTACTCGAGAGAGAGGTCGTAATACCAAAATTATTGAATCGATGGTCTGTGGGCATTGGGTTGTCATGGGTTCATCTAGAAAGAGTGAATCTTAAACCCTTTCCCACACATTTAGCGAGAGAGAGTGAATGGACTAAAGCAAAAGTTGTGCTTCATAGCAGCTTTTTGGTGTTCGTGAGCAACCAATTTTATTCGGGGTAAATTGTTCGAGAGAAAGTTTACCCCCACTAAAGTCTAGCTTATTTACTAATTTACAGCGATTTACTATTAATTGCAATTACCCGGTTGTTTACCTTAGCCCATAATCCTATCACGTCCCAAGAATCCCGTCTCCATATTAGTATTTTCGTGCTAATTGTCATTTTTAGTTTCTAGTTTACTAGAACCCCCCCCCCCCCCTTGATACTTGACACTTGTGTCACCCATTAATTTATCATGTTTTTCTTTGTAAATGTTTATAGCTATAATTGACTTGAATAGATTTATGTTTTTCTATCGATTCTCAAACACAACTCACTAGTTGGATTTTATTACTACTCATGATCGTTGGCACTTGAACTGGAAGTAGTGTCCTGATACGTGAAATCACTTACCAACTCAAAGGGGTTGCTCATATTTGGTTTAATCAGTGGAAAGAGGGAAGGCCGGTGGAAGCGGGTACCATAGAATGGAAAAGGTTCGAAAGAGCTTTTCTTGACCGATTCTTCCCTCTAGAGATGAGAGAGGCCAAGGTACTCGAGTTCATTAACCTTTGGCAAGGAAATATGAGTGTAAGGGAATACACCTTGAGATTCACTCAACTATCCAAGTATGCTCCTTCCATTATGGCGGATTGTAGGGCCAAGATGAATAAGTTTGTGGTGGGAGTGTCCGACTTGGTTGTCAAAGAGTGCCGCACCACTATGCTTATTCATGACATGGACATTTCTCCCCTTATGGTGCATGCCCAACAAATTGAGGAAGAACAGCTCAAGGAGAGATCTAGGGAGGTAAAGAAGGCTAGAGTGGATGATGGCAATTACTCTCATGCTAGGCCTAGTGGACGGTTCTTCGGGCAAGGTTATACAAGGTCTCCTCCGAGGCCAAGAAATGAAAGGGTGTCTAACCTTAAACCTAAAGGATATGGTGGTAAATCTGTGAAGCCTACTTGTGCTAAGTGTGGGAGAAATCATTAAATGTAGTGTCTAGCGGACTCTAATTCTTGTTTCGAGTGTGGTAAAATGGATCCTAAAATAAGGGATTGTCCTTCGATTGCTAAAAATGATGGAGACACTCGTGTAGGGCTCAACCCTACCCTTCATCTCGTCCAAGTGGCTCAAGTGGAAAAGCTCCTAAGCAAAACCTTTTTTATGCTCTCCAAACTAGAAGTGACCAGGAGAGCTCCCTTGATCTTGTGATTGGTATGTTAAAAGTCTTTCATATAGATGTGTATGCTTTACTTGTTTCGGGTGCTACTTTATCATTTGTGACTCCTTTTGTAGCTATGAGATTTGATATGCTATAGAAGTTAGTGACTCTGTGATGGCTAAAAGAGTCTATAGGAGATGTCCCGTTTCCTTATCCCATAGAGTAACTCTATTAGATTTGGTGGAACTTGATATGATTGACTTCGATGTCATTTTGGGTATGGATTGGTTGCATTCTTGTTTTGCCTTCATTGATTGTAGGACTAGAGTGGTAAAATTTTAATTTCCAAATAAGACTATCCTTGAGTGGAAAGGGGGAAATTCTATGCCTACAGGTCAATTCATTTCTTACCTAAAAGCTAGGAAAATCATTTCGAAGGGTTGTGTCTCCCATATCGTGAGGGTGAGGGATGTGGAGTCTGAAACTCCTACTCTTGAGTCGGTCCCTATTGTAAAAGAGTTTTCGGAAGTTTTTCCTGATGATTTACTTGGTGTTCCTCCCGTAAGGGAAATCGACTTTGGGATTGACCTTCTCCCTGATACCCAACCTATCTATATTCCTTCTTATAAAATATCTCTGATGGAACTTAAGGAGTTGAGGAACAATTAAAGGACTTATTTGATAAGGGTTTCATTCGACCGAATATCTCTCTATGGGGTGCTCCAGTGTGTTTGTTAAGAAGAAAAATGGTCCACTACGTATGTGTATTGATTACCGTCAATTGAACAAAGTGACCATAAAGAACAAGTATCCCCTTCCGAGAATAAATGACTTATTTGATCAACTCCAAGGGGGAAGTTATTTCTCTAAAATTGATCTCTGATCGAGTTATCACCAATTGAGGGTGAAAGAGGAAGATAATCCAAAAACGACTTTTAAAACCATATATGGTCATTATGAGTTCTTTGTTATGTCCTTTGGTTTGAGTCATTCCCCGACGGCGTTTATGGACTTCATGAATAAGGTGTTTAGACAATATCTTGATATGTTCGTGATTGTATTTATTTGTCACGACCTGAGTCTAGACCCCGGATGCGACGTGGCATATTTGACCCCGAAGGGGGTCTTATACAAGCCTCATAGCTCATTTATTGCATAAGTTGTACAAATTGTACAAAATTAAAACTTTTTATTTAAAACCATACAATCTAACATTTAAACGCAAGCGGAAGTCTATATCTCACATGGCCATCTTAGACACAATCTTGAACAAATGTAGGGACAAGGCCCTTTACAATAGAAATCTAAAGTAGTCTATTTCATGAAAAAAGAATAAAACTTCTGAACACTTGTCCTCAATCTATGAGGACATACCCAAAATGTCTTGGAGAACTCTAATCCAAGCTCCACTAGAGAGAATGCAATCACTTGCCGGAACCTACACTAGTAGTAAAACATGAAGAAGAATGGGTTAGCACATAAAGTACGAAGTATGATAGCCATGTAAAAACATGCTTAAAAGGACATTTTTATTTGAAAGTCATGATATATGCCATTTTGGTAAAACTTCATGAACATTGATAAAGGAGGCATAATATAAGTCACAACCAACATACGAGTCATATTTTCACATTAGAACATAATCCACATATGAACCTTTACCTTCACCTTATGCCTTCACCTCAAGTAACCCTCAAGCTATACCTTGTGCAATGTATGGATAGCGTCTCATACCACCACCCACACTAAGGTACCACTTTAAGGTCACCAAAAGTGAACTTACCATTCATCATTTCCACCTTTCCACAATAAAGCATATAAGATACATAACATTACATAAGTCACATCATCACATTAAGACCAACATCCAAGACAAATATAAGTCATACTTGTGCAATGTGCAAGTAGCATCCCATACTACTACTCGCACCAAGTACTCCTTTGTAGTCACCATAGATAAGGCACATTCATATACGGTAAGTCATGATAAGGAAGTAACTCATAATACAATCCAAGTATATCATGCATCTTTACATCTAAGCATATAAGTCAACCTTCTTCATTAACTTCATTTAGGACACATTCATATATTAGTCATTAAGACTTAGAGAACTCACTATAACCCACTCGAAGACTACTCGTGCAATGTATGGATAGCATCACATACTACTACCCACACTTTGTAGAACCTCTCAAGTAACTATAGTGCACATCTCACATGATAGGAATAAGTGTTTAACCGACATAGACCATGAGGGCTAGATCGTGGGATCTGGTGTCATATAGCCCCACACCGTAAAGAGGTGGTCTTCTTGCTTAAGGAAAACCAATAACCTAGCTTACATGAATCCACAAGCTAGAGCTATGTGGGCACATAGTTTATGGGATAGGAAAATGTTCATTGGAACCCTATCCTAACATTGGGAGAGTTTCCATCTTACCATATCCACTTGGTGCTTAGCCTGCATTCCCATATGCCATTTCATTCACATTACATTAGGGTACTAGGGAAGAATGCCATTGGCCTATCAACCCAAGTTACAACTTTACACAAGGAAGGAATGTTATAAGCCTATCGATCCATGGTAAATTCAAGGATAGCTCTAGAGTCCCTATGAAAAGAATGACATAAGCCTATCGATTCATGGTTCTTCATTACATGGTTATACTCATGAAAGAAATGCCATAAACCTATCTATTCATGGTACATTGACTCATTAAGAAAGGAATGTCATTAGCCTATCGATTCTATAGTCTTCATTAGATTAGATCATTTATGAAAAGAATGCCTTAAGCCTATTGATTCATATTCATCAAATCAAGACACATTCATTACTCATATATGAAAGGAATTACATAGCCTATCGATTAATATACATCAAGTCAAGAAATATTCATTATACAAGAAAAGGATGCATAAAGCCTACCAATTCTAGATTCAACATTACATCATACAAACCCTTCACATTCTATCATCATCATTCATTAGTGTCAATTGAGAATATACTATCCACAACAACACAATTACATTGTATACATGATCATCATTCTATCATTGAAATCAGATGCATATTGTAACACCCCTCAAAATGAAGTAGGATAAAGTAGAGCCTCACATGGGTTTTATGCATTAATAACTTGTTAAAATAATGAATAATAGCCTTTTTAGTCAGTTTAAAGAGTTTGGAAGTCAAACGTCAAGGGATGACCAAGACATTCGGAAACTAGTTTTTAACTTGTTGGTGTGTTCTAGTATATTGTTCATGTTTTTATGTGTTGTTTGGACTCTAAAAATCAGTGGAGGTGACCCTAGTGTCTTAATAAATGTTTTTAGGGTAAAAAAGATTGGATACGACTCCCCGGGGGCCATCCTAAGGGTCCCCGAGGAGGACCCCAACGTTGGCCAAGCAAGCTGCCAAGGCAGCTTGGAGGGAGCATGTCCACGTCGCGGACTAGCTCCACCAAGGGCCAAATGTTTGGTCCACGTCGCGGACGTGTCGTGGACTCTTCTGTCTCGGAATTTAATTTTCAGAAACTTGTGGGAACACCTCCGCGTCGCGGACTTGTTTCCTGACGAAATCTACGAAAATAAAACTCAAGTTAGTCTTGTTTAAAAAGGTCCAACTAAGTGAGGGGTAGTTTGGGTACCTTGGGTTATTGTTTTAAGTGTTTTTAAGTATATTTAAACATTTAAAGTCTATTTTAAAGTCATTCTCCTAAATTCAAACCCTCCCTCTCTCAAAGTTCTCTCAAAAACCCCATGGAGGCTCAAGGTGAAAGATGGAGATAGGGTTGATGGTGGCTACTGATTTATTCTTCAATTTCATTTGGTTCTTGATGATTAAGGTATGGGGATCCTTTATCCTTGATTATTCTTTCTTTCAAGGAGCCCAATCAAAAGGTTTTCAAGGTTTTTTCAAATACACAAAACCCTATTTCGAATTCTAAGCATGGGTTCTTACATTAAATGATTTTAAATGATGTTTCATGTTGTTATTAATGATTATTTATGTTTTTAAGAAATAAATCTTTGTGAACCCATGTCTTCTCAAATTCTTTAAATTTGGCCTAAAGTGGGTCTATTGATTTTGAGTAATTGATGAAGGATTATTGAGTGGTTTGATGTGGGATGTTCTTATATGATCTTAGCTATGTTGAATTGCTGGAAATTGTTATTGAATTGTATAATGTGAGGTAGTAGCCTTGAATGGTCATAAATTGGGATTTAGCCTTTATGTTGGTTATTGGATATTGTATAGCTTAGCTTGTATAGTTGAATGTTGTTATTATCATTGTCATTGTATTGTTAATTGTTGGAATATGAGGATGATGAAGATAGCTATGGAAAGAGGGTAAGTTGACCTAACTTGATGAATATTGTATAATTGGCATGGAATTGAGTATTGTGGCTTATGGCCTTTAAAAGGTGGTAAGATGGCTTGATCTATTAATATTGCTATAATTGTTTCTTAGGTTAGAACCACCTTTGGTGGAAGTGTTGCTTGTTGCTTTTGAATTATGATTGTGGCCATGAAGGGCATTACAGGAGTAATGTTGTATTGTTGTGTTATTATATATAGATGAAGCTATATGTAAAGTTCTATATGAGGCTATATGTAAAGTCCTACATGAAACTATATGTAAAGTTTGTGAGATGCTATAGCGTTTAGATGTTCTAATAATGTATATATGTTATGATTCTGGATTATGAAGTGTCCTCAAATGATAATGTTGTGACTTGATTAGTAGACTAAAGTGTCTCTTCTTGTTACTTAAAGTCTTGAATGCATGAATGTGTGAAGTGGGCTAGAACTAAGAAATAGTGCCCTTTCTATAAATGCTAAAAGAGGAATTCTAGTCCAAGACTTGAATCGGCAGAACTAATAAATGGTGCCCTTTCATAAGTTTATCTTTCCTAAGTAAATGTATAACCTTGAAGGATGGGCCTTAGGGCGATGTTCCCTTCTTGAGTGAAATGATAGACTTAGAGATGGATGGAGCCGGAACGACATAAGAATCCTTATCTAAGAAAGTTAAATGAGCTATCCTTATGAACCTTGATTGGCTATGACTAAGAAATGGGGCCTTTCTTGGGAAGAGGTACTATGAGTTGGTTGAACTAGAAAAGGAACCCTCTCTAGTACATATGTGATTGAATATTTTATGGGAAACAAGGCTAGCACAGAGTGGATGTGGTTAGGAAGGTGGCCTAGTTAAGTATGAGATTAGGCACAATGAATTTCCTTGGACATCCCCCAAACCGTGTGCCTACATGGGTTGCTTACTAGTTCTACCCTTGGCAAGTAGAACAACCTCCACGGAGTAGGATAGACTCCGGATTCCATGCCTAGCTAGTATGGTCTATGTCGGTTATGCCTATTCCCATCATGTGGGATGTGCACTATAGTTATTGGATAGGTTCTACAACGTGTCGGTAGTAGTATGAGATGCTATCTACACATGGCACGAGTAGGCTTTGAAGATACTAAAGTGAGTTTCCTAAGTGTAACGACTATTATGTGAAAGTCCCCTTATGTACTTGAAGGTCTCCTAAATGGTTTCTTAAAGAATGTTGGTCTATTTATGTTATGTTGTAAAGGAAATGTCCTTATCTAAGGTAATCTTGAGTAACACTTAAGTGTGCTTGAAGAGTTTGTATGGGCGGTCACTTCTTGTCTCACTCAAGTGTGTCTTACGGTTATATTAGGTAGAGGTCCTATGGTAATGAAATGACATATGTTCTTTTAAAGTTAAGCATGAGTTGTATATGGATATATGTTGAGTATATGTATGGTTGGCTATAGTCTTATATGTGAATGTTGACTTGTATTATGTCTCTTATAATTGCGAAGTGAAGGTTTTATCAAAATGATATGAAAGCATATATTCCTTGTAAATGTCTGTTGAAGCATGTTTTTGCATGGTCTCTATACTTAGTACTTAATTGTGCTAACCATGTTCTTTCCCTTTTTGACTAAAGTGTAGGGATTGGGAGATGGTGACATGTCATGGCTACTTGATAGGTTTCTAAGTGTTGACGATGAAGACTTGGTGAGTCCTCATAAATTCGAGGACAATACCCTACATGTTCCTTTTGATGTATTTCTAGTATTGTGTTTAAGTCTTGTATGGGCTTAGTCCCATTGTTGTATTCAAGTATTAGATGGTTTTGAGACATCATGTGTAAAGTCTAGAAAGTCTTCCGCTTTCTATTTTTTTAATGAAATGTCTTCTTTGTAAGGAAAGTTTTTAAATTCTTAGTGACTTTTTATGATCTGTGCGATGAATGAATGCTAAGGCTTGTATGAGACCTCCGAGAGGTCGAATACGCATGTAACAGCTAGGGGGTGCTCACGGGTCGTTACACATATCCTTCACATCATAATCATACATAGTAATTAAACACCTCCACCTTTCAAGTGGATCAACAACATCTCTAGCACAATTCTACTTCAACATGTAATTAGTTCATACTTGCCCTTTCAAGGCCATGATCACAAATCATCAACTTACCAACAATTTACCACAATTAAGGCATAGATAATGATACAATTCAATAACTCAAAGCAATTTAGACAAATTCCATCCATAATCTTTCATCATCAAACCCACTTCATAAGGGCACAATTTAGGAATTGAGAGAATTCATGGGTTCATAGAGTATTTTCACCATAAATCACAAATTAAACACTAATACATTCATAATTTGTCATTAGAAACCATTTGAAAACGTTTGATGAAAGAAACCATGAGATTGAGTAAAACCTTAGATTTTTCATACTTTATAAACACCTTTGAATTGGCTCCTTGAATGAAAAGTTAGACAAGGATCAAGACTACCATACATTGCTATTGATTCCCCATGAAAATTGAAGAAGAAACACCTTGGAATCCACCAACCCTAGCTTCAATGGCCTCCTTCTTCTTACTTGAGTTTAGAGAGAGAATTTTTGAAAGGAAGAACTTCCTTTGGGTTTTAGAGAAAGAAGGAGCAATGACTTATTTTAGGACTTAAAAAACTATATATACTAGTGATATAAAACATTTAAAATCAACCTCACACTTGAAATAATTAAAACGAAATTACTTTAAAACCCCTAACTTGGGCAGCCCCGTCAAGGACCACACCCACTTATACGGTCAGTGAAGGGGGACCACGGCCCGTGGTGGCGCCCGAGGTCTTCTAGGCAGTGGCTCCCTTCCCTTGCCAAGCCTTCGTGAGGCCAAAGGATCTTCACGGCCACTTCTACGGACCGTGGTCAAGACCACTGGCCGTGAAGTGGTCCGCGGACTTAGGGAAGTAGCTTGGCCTCAAGTCCTTGCCTCCCTCAAGGCTAAGTCTTCTTCACGGCCACTTCTACGGACTGTGGTCAAGACCACTAGCCGTGAAGTGGTTTGTGGACTTGTGGAAGACTTGGCCAAGGTTGGGCAGCCTTGGCCTTTGGCTTAGGCCTTACCCCTTGGCTTGGCACTTGCCCTTGCAACCCTCAATACAAACCTAAAAGGGTCTTTCAACTATGGAGTCTAACATGTACCTTGACGTTGACCCTCACGATTAGGTTCTAGTTTAACCTATCATTTTTCGAGTTGTTACAATATCCCACACTTAGGAACATTTATCCTCGAATGACACTTTAAATACATTAAGGGAAGAACGACTCAAGACTAGCAGCTAAACAATCATAACACATTAATATAATGCATAACCATATGAGGAAACATCAATGAACTCCATGCAACACAAGAAGTAGGGACTACATCTCCAAACTCATAATGCACCAAAACATCACATTTCTCATTTCATTAGAGGAACTTCCTTCTCCAACTCATATCATGCTCATCACAACATCATAAGGCAATTATGCAAGTCCTTTCAAAACACATCTAAACATATTCAACAAGTCAACTCATGAAGCATTTAGGCAACTCATTATGGATGCACATCAACATGAGGAACATAATTCATGAAAACTCATTTGCTCATGTGAACAAGAATTCAAATAGAACATGCATATCATAAGGAGACCATGGAAACTCATATTCACACATGACTTCAAAACAAGAAACAAGCTACAAGGAACTCTTGGTCTCAAGCTTGAATAAGAATAGAAGGAAAGAGATAAGGATATCAACACTCTCAACAACCTTACTATTCAACATAGAATCCCCACTTAGGAGAAAATCCAACTAAGGCTAACATAAAAAAAATAACATAAGGACCTCATCACAACAAAAAGGAACTATAACTTACTAGCACCTTCATCCGATTAGCTCATTTTTCCTCTTTGTCTTGAAGTGCATAGAAACGGTTCTTCTTTGGAGCATTGGGATCCGAGCCAACATAAGAAGCTTGTTTGGCCTCTCTTCCTCTAGCCACAAGAGTAGGACAATTTCTCACTTGGTGATCATGGTTTCCACAACCATAGTACCCACTAGTACTGGCTAGGCACTTCCAATGATGCCTCTTCCCACAAGTGGTATAAAGTGGTTTAGAAAATGGAGGTCCACCACCTTTCTCCTCATTAACCTTAGGAGCACTAGAAGAATCTTGGTTTGGATCTCTCATCTTGAACGTAGGTTGACCTTTCTGATCAGACCTACACCTCTTCAACTCCCTATTCTTCCTCTTGAGCTTGGACTCCTCAATAGATTAAGCATACACCATAAGCCTAGTAATATCCATATCATTATGGAGCATCCTTGTATGGCACTCTTCCTCAACTAGGTCGGATATACCCATCACATACCTACTCATCTCATCCCTAGGGTTAGACACCAAGGATGGAGCATACTTAGACAAGAGGGTAAATTTCAAGGAGTACTCTTCCACACTCATGCTACCTTGTTTAACATTGATAAACTCCTCAACCTTACACTCTCTCTTCTCACGGGGAAAGTACCTACCAAGGAATTATCCCTTAAAATCCTCCCATTCTATAGGACCCACTTCTAAAGGCTTATTGCTTTTCCATTGAGTGAACCACGGAAGACATCTTTCAATTGATAGGAAGCCAACTCCGCTTTCTCCCTAGAAGATATCTCCATAGCATTGAATGTCTTATAAACTTCATCCAAGAATTCTTGGGAATCCTCTCCCACTTTAAAGCCAACAAATATCGGAGGATTCATCCTCACAATGTCTGTAAACCTTTAGTCCATGGTACTCTCATTAGCATTCACCTTAGTCCCCAAATCCCGATTAACTTGAGTCGTCATGGCTTGGGCTAAGTTTAGAAAAGTTGACCTAATCTCTTCATTGTCATGGCCGGAGCTTCAACCGAAACTTCTTTCCCTTGATTGCCTAGAGGAACTTGGTCATCTTGAGGACCTTGGTCACCTTGAGGACCTTGGTCACCTTGAGGACCTTGGGGAGGAACTCCCGCATTCACAATCTCCTCTTCCACTCTTCTTGTGGTAGTCCTTCTCGTATTCATATCCTATAAACACAAGAGAAGGATTAGGAAAAGGACATTTATAGAGCTAAAATCTGAGGCACGACTTTAAGAATAATGAAAGAAGTGTAACTTTCTAACGTCGTATAGCCTCCCGCTCATAAATGTATCGCGACTCACACCGATGAACAAGACTCTACAAGATGTGGCTTGTGAGAAATCAACCAAAAAACCCTTCCCAAAACCTTGTGCTCTAATACCATGTTTATCATGACCCGAGTCTAGACCCCGAATGTGACACAGCGTACTCGACCCCGAAGGGAGTCTTATATAAGCCTCGTAGCTCATTCATTGCATAGGTAATAGAAATAGTACGGAATTAAAACTTTGTATTTAAAACAATACAATATAACATTCAAAATCATTTAAACTCAAGTTCAAGTCTATAGCTCACATGGCCATCTTAGACACAATCTTGAACAAAAGTAGGGACACGGCCCTTTACAATAGAAATCTAAAGTAGGCTATTACATGAAAAAGGAAAGAAACTTCTAAACATGTGTCCTCGATCTACGAGGACATACCCAAAATGTCTTGGAGAACTCTAATCCAAGCTCCACTAGAGAGAATGCAATCACTTGCCGGAACCTACACTTGTATTAAAACATGAAGTAGAATGGGTTAGCAGATAAAAGACTAAGTATGATAGCCATGCAAAAACATGCTTAAAAAGGACATTTTTGTTTCAAAGTCATGATATATGCCATTTTGGTAAAACTTCATGAACATTGATAAAAGAGGCATAATATAAGTCACAACCAACATATGAGTAATATTTTCATATAAGAACATAATCCACATATGAACCTTTACCTTCACCTTAGGCCTTCACCTCAAGTAACCCTCAAACTATACCTTGTGCAATGTATAGATAACATCCCATACCACCTTTAAGGTCACCAAAATTGAACTTACCTATAATGACACACAAAATGATAGGGTTAACTAGAGCCTAAACGTGAGGGTGAAAGTCATGAGTTAAGGGTTTAATGGTTAAACGTTAAATAACATAATAGACCCCTAACTTTAGAAGACCTTCTATGGTTTGGTTGAGGGTGCAAGGCCATGAGCCAAGCCAAAAAAGGGCAAGCCTAAGCCAAAGTTCCAGGCTGCACCAAGTTGGCAAGACACTGCCCAAGGACCACGACCAATGGTCTTGACCACGGTCCGTGAAATGGCTCGTGAAGGTCCCTTAGGCATGTGTGAAGCATGGCATCGAGGCCTACCCACTGCCTAGGCACCACGACCTTCACCCCACTCGTGGTCTTGACCCTGACTCGTGGTCTTGACCACGGACCGTGGATGGTCTTGTGGTCTTGCCTTTCCATTGAGGGAGCCAAGGTTGCATAAGACACCATTTAGCTACTGCCTACCTTCACCACTAGGGTCTTCACGACCCATGGTGGCCACCACGAGTCATGGTGCCACCCGTGGTTGGCAATAAAGTGTTCTCACAAGGCTGCCCAAGGAAGGCTCTCCTTTATGAGCCACTTCACGACTCGTGGTGAAGACCATGGATCATGGGAATGCTTGTGGGATTGCCTTCACCATTTGGGAGCCTTGGCATGATGAGGACGCTACTGCCTTCAATAAGCACGGGCACCAACACAAGATGTGGTGCCCTAGAAGGCCCGTACAAGTAGTCGTGTAGTGTACTTAGGTTTTTGAGAGGCAAGCCTTGGAGTGCCTTGACATTGCCTCAAGACCACGACCTCCACCACGACTTGTGGTCTTTACCACAGATCGTGGGAGGTCTTGTGGTCATGCCGTAGGCCCTTGAGGGCTTGACAAGGTGGAGAGGCATACTGTTCAAGGGATCACGGGCACCACCACGAGCCACAGTGCCCCTCATGACCCGTCAGAGTGGGCGTGGACCCTGATGGGGCTTCCCAAATTAAGGGTATTTAGGTAATTTCCTTTTAATTAATTATGGGGTGGGGTAGTTTCTAATTGGTTTATTTGATATATATATATATCTTTAAAAACCTATTTTACCCCATTATTCCCAAACACCCAAAACAGTTCATCCATCCCAAATATCTTCTCTCTAGACACCTCCATTGGAGAATCAAGAAAGAGATCAACTAGGGCTTGAAGATGGGATCTTTTCAATACAAAATTGGTGGGATTATACACCTAATGTATGGGAGTTTTTCATCCTTGGGAAGCTATCACCCTAGGTGCCCTTTAAAAAACTTTAACTAGATTCTAGAAAACCTAATTAGCTAGAGTTTCAACTCAACTCCATGGATTCCTTTCAAGGTTACTTTTAAAGGTTGAATTATGTTTTTTTTTATTAATATAAGACTGATTTTATATGATTTTAACCCAAATCCTTCAAGAATCCATGAGACCCTAATCCTATCTATGGTTCTTCTTTACATTATGTGATGGATTTGCAAGTTCGTCCAATTGATTGGATGTGAGTTAATTATGATGTAAGCACATGATTTAGGTATGATTCTACATGTATACTTGATTAACTTAATATTTCTAAGGTGAATTGATGTGCTTAGGGCTACACCATGAAAGAGGCTAATTGAGGGTTTATATGTGACCTTCTAAGATAGATGAACTTCTTGATGAATTGCCTTAGGCTAGATCACCTAGAAGTGTATTGCTTGTAAGTAAAGCTTGTAGATATGAACTAACTTGATTAGGGCTTATATGTTGGGTCATGGTTGTGTGGTGTTGGAATTAAGTCTATATGTTCCTATATGATTATAATTGATCAAGAATAGGACTTGTGGTTAGGTTACCCTTTTGGTTAGGGATATATGATGATCATGTGAGGTATGGCTTGAGAGTGAGACTTGTAGTAAGAAGATGACCCCAAGGGCATTAAGGGTAAAAGCTAATATGAACAACTTAAGTATGTTAAGGCTTTAAGAAGGAAGACATTATGTGTGTTGAACTGTATATGGCCCTATTGTGGGTAGACTTCATCTATATGACCTCTAAGATGAATACATGAGTCTATGCATGGAATGAATGTTGTACTTGGTTATGACTATATCTATGTCTCATATAATGAATGCTAGATATGTTGACTTAACATGATCCTTGAATGCAATATATAAGAATTATGCATGATTTTGATGTTATGTACATGCTTATGAACACTTTGAGAGGGGAGTGTCTATGATGATAATGTTGTTGTTGTGTCATTGTAAGGATAATTACACACACACTCCATGTATAAATAAGATTATGAGGAAATTGTGGTGTCAATTGACAGGCTAGTTCTCATATGCAGTTTTACATACTATTATGCATGAAATGTAAATGACCATGATGATCCACTTGAAAGGTGGAGGTGTTAGTTATCGTGTATATTATGGTATTTATCCAAGATCCTTCTTTCCTACCCCTACATATGGCAATGTACGATATGATATGACTATGTATGATATGTTATGACTATAGTAGTATTATTGTGTTGAATGAAAAAATATTCTCACGAACACACTAAAAATATGATGTGAAAGGTTTACTCACATCTTGATGATTCTAAAGTGAAAGGACATTCTCATTTAATGAATCTATGAGCTATTATAATATGTTGGTTTGAGTGCTTAGTGCATTCTCTTATGCCCAAGAACTTAAATAAAGACTTAATATGACTTTTAAAGGGAATTATTCTTAGCACCAAGAGGGTAAGAAAGTGAGACGGAAGCTTTTACGTTAGAAAGTCTAGCTTCCCATTGTATGTTATCTCATGAGATGGAAGCCATTTACGTTAGAAAGTCCAGGTTTCTAGTAGCAATTTCCTTACCCCATAACTATGTGTCCACATAGGTATATAGCTAGTGGATCCACCTTTAAGCTATTATGTATGTTCTACCTTAGGCAAGTAGGAAACCTCTTTTTGGTGTGGGGGTAGAACACCGGATTCCATGTAGCTCACATGGTCTATGTCGGTTAAGGCTAAATTTCCCTAAATGATAAGAAGAATTATGATAAGAACATGAGCATGTTCTCTGTTTTCTCAAGAGGTTCTACTTAGTATGAATGTGGGTATGGGACTTTATTCATGCTTGCACAAGTGGGCTTTGAGAGTGGGCATGGTGTGTATCTTTACGATATGATGATTATGAGTTGAATGAATGTTTTATATGAATTATGAATATGAACATGCACTATGCGTATGACTTCTTAATAAGCTTACTTAGTGTGAGTGGGTGTATGTGACTTCACTTATACATTGCACAGGCAGACTTTTAAAGTGGTTGTGGTGTGGTTTCATTATGCTATGATGGTATATGAGTTGTGTATGTATGATATGGATTATGTATGAATGTTAAGGTTGATTTCACATGTTACATTTTATGAACATGAATGACTCCTTACTTATGTATGTTGACTATGACTATGGTAAAGTAAGATATGTATGTTGTTGGTGGCCTAAAGGTGATACTTAGTGTAGGTACGATTATGGGATCCTATCTATGCATTACACAAGTATAGCTTAGGGTTTGTTATATGGTAGTTCTACTGTGATGAGATGAATCTTGGTATTTGACCATGTGTATGAACTATATCTTGGGAAGATTGGGATATGTATTAAGTGGTGTTGGAGACTATGCTTGTATTTATGATGATATCTCTTATGTTGTGATGAATTGTATGTGAGTTACTTTATGAGTTGCATCCTCCAACTATTTCAAAGTTGATGTTCAAAAGTGGCATATGGCATGGTACAAAGATATTGTTCCTTTTTGCATGTTTTAATTGTTTTTATGCATGGCTTCCATACATAGTACTTTTTGTGCTAACCCCTTCTCTCTACATATTCTGTAAGTGTAGGCTTTGGAGTTATTGGATTCCATCCTCGCGTCTAGGACTCTAGTAGATCAAGAAGAAGAAGTTTGGTGAGTCCTCATTGTATTCGAGGGCTCTACCATATGTCGTTTATGTCTTTACTTTATGTTTTAGACTTCTATAAGTGCTAAGTCCCTAAGATTGTATTCGAGAGTTTTTATTCCAAGTAATTAGATGGTTTTGAGACATAGTGTATAGATTCTATTATTATGCTAAGGGCTCGTATAAGACCCATTCGGGGTCAAGTATGCCATGTTACGTCTACGGGATACCCCTGGGTCGTGACAAACTTGGTATCAGAACATAAGATTTTGGGAAAAGTTTAGGATGTCTCAAACCACATCTAATAAAGTCTTGTTCATAAATGTGAAGCACGCCACATTTTTTGAATAGGAGGCTATTGGATGCTTAGGAAATTTCACTTCTTCATTCTCCAAGTCGTACCGTAGATCTATAAGCTCTCTCATATCCCTTATTTGATGGTCTTTAGGATTTGGCTATTACAAGGGTTTATGCTACAAGAGTGAGGGAGAAAGTTTGGTTTGGATGCCAATTATGGCTATGTTACTTGAGAGATTTGAGGTAATAGATTGTGATGTTGCCTTTAGTGTAAATGATGCTTCATAGTTCCCTTTATGTTATGAAAGATGTTTAGAAGAATTTGTGTAGGATTACACCCAAGGAGGAGATAGTGTGCCTACCTAGCAGGGTGATTATGAGGTTATGTTTAACTGGTTGGTAGAACCCAACTTAGCCATTATGAGTTTTATGATGTGTTGGAGGATTTGGTGAATAATGGTGTTTAAGTGATGCCTAGAGAGGTTGAGTGAGTAGACTCCTTTGAGAGAGGTTGGAAGTGTAATTCTCCATGGTTTAGAATCACGTTTTGTGAGGAATATAAAAAGTTGAGTGTTCTAGATGTCCATGATTTGGTAAGGTTGCTTGTGACCAAGGGTGCTTAAATGAGTACCTCTCTAATTTAGAAGTACCAATTGGGATCTTAGACCGGCAAGTTAAGGAATGGAAGAGTAAGAAAGTGGTTCCATGAAAATATTGAGGATTGGTATTTTAGTAAGGGTGGTAGTTGAAGGTGCATATTTGGGAGGTCAAGGGCCAATGAGATGTCCCTATATCCTTATGTTCCCTTCTTTTCCTCCTTTAAGCTTAAGATGATAATTTCTCCTTGACTCATTCTTTATGATCTTGGATTCTTGGATTATTTTATGTGTCCTATGATTCCCATGTCCCTTAGAGTTACTCTTGTTAACCTTGGTAGGGTTTGGATGTGTGTCTATTAGACCTCTATTGTTTTAGAGCCCGGTAAGGTTATAATGAGCCTTGGTAATGCTTTGAGTTTGTTTGAAAGGAGTAGTATTTGAGGTTTTGGTAAAAGAGGCTTACTCCCAAGGGGAGGAGATCATGTGCGTAGATAGCAATATTGATTAAGGGTCCCGATATCCTCATCCTTGTCCTTCAATTCATATTCAATCTAGAGATCAAAAGTTCTTTTTGGGCTTGTTTTTGGTCTAGGAGTCATGAGTGTTTTAGAAATTTCCATGAATTCCTTATGTTATGAATGTTTTTGAAAGATTCTTGTTTTACATAGAATGAGTTCTTCCATGATTTATGAGTTCCTCATGTGGATGTGCAATTAAGTATGATGATGGCATATTTGACTTCATGAGATGGTTTGATGAACATGCTTGGTTAATGAAAGGGAATAATGGCTCCATATTATTGTGTTGAGCTTGCTTTAGTTGGGAAAATATTGTTCCTCCTATGAGTATGTGATTGGTGTTGTTTGAAACAGTTGGTAAAGGTTCAATCCTAAGGGGGAGATGGTGTGCCTAGCAAATGTTGTTGATATGTGCTTATGTGTTGCCATGACTTCCTTGTATGATGCATGTTCATGAAAACTGGTGTTTTGCAAGAAAATGAGTTTATGTGGACTCCTTCCCTCATGTTGTTATGCATTGAGTATGAGCTACCTAAGGTACTTTATGAGAAGGTTATATGAGCATGTTTTAGTTAGTAGTTGAGAATTCCTCCTTAAATGAAATGCTTTTGGAAGTGATTACATATGAGCTCCATGAGAGTATGTTGAGCATGTTATGACTAGGAGAAGTTAGTTCTTCCTATGAACATGAGATATGTTATATTTCATGCGTATTGGGTTGGTAGATGTAGTCCTACTTCCTTGTGTTGCTTTGATCATGTCTTGAGATGGAGTTGAAGTTTCCTCCTTTTGAATTGTGCATAATGTGATTAGTGCATTTTTAAGTTTTGCACATTCTATGTTGCATGCATGATGGGCTACTAGTCTTGAGTCGTTCTTCCCTTAATGTGTTTAAAGTTTCATTCGAGGATGAATGTTTTTAATGGGGAGAAAATGTAACGACTTGCAAAATGATAGGTTGAACTAGAGCCTAAACGTGAGGGTTAGAGTCATGAGTTAAGGGGTTTAGTGGTTAAATGTTAAAGTACATACTAGACCCCTAAGTTTAGAAGACCTTCTAAGGTTTGGTTGAGGGTGCAAGGCCAAGAGCCAAGCCAAAAAGGGGCAAGCCTAAGCCAAAGGCCAAGGCTGCCCCAAGTTGGCAACACACTGCCCAAGGACTATGACCACTTTCACGACCAGTGATCTTGACCACGGTCCGTGAAAGGGCTCGTGAAGGTCCTTTAGGCATGTGTGAGGCATGGCATAAATGCCTACCAACTGCCTAGGTACCACAAATCGTGGTCATGACCACGGATCCTGGAAGATCTCGTGGTCTTGCCTTGGCATTGTGGGAGCCAAGGTTGCATAAGACACCCTTTAGCCACTGCCTACCGAGGGTCTTCACGACCCATGGTGGCCACCACGAATCGTGGTGCCACCCGAGGTTGGCAAGAAAGTGTGCTCACAAGGCTTACCAAGGAAGGTTCTCGTTCATGATCCACTCCACGACTTGTGGTGAAGACAATGGATCGTGGGAAGTCTTGTGTGATTGCCTTCATCATTTGGGAGCCTTGGCATGATGAGGAGGCTAATGTGTCAAAGACCACGGGCACCACCAAGAGCATTGGTGCCCTAGACGGCCCGTACAAGTAGTCGTGTAGAGTAGTTAGGCTCCTGAGAGGCAAGGCTTGGAGTGCCTTAACACTACCTCTAGACCACGACCTCCACTAAGACTCGTGGTCTTGACCACGGATCGTGGGAGGTCTCGTGGTCATGCCTTAGGCCCTTGAGGGCTTGACAAGGTGGAGAGGCACACTGGTCAAGGGACCACGGGCACGCCATGAGCCGTGGTGCCCCTCAAGACCCGTCAAAGTGGGAGTGGTCCCTGACGGGGCTGCCCAAATTTCGGGTATTTAGGTAATTTCCTTTTAATTAATTATAGGGTTGGTTTGTTTATAATTTTTTTATATGATATATGGTTTTAAGTCTTTAAACACCTATTTTACCCCATTATTCCCAAACACCCATAAGAGTTCATACCTCCCAAATATCTTCTCTCTGGAAAACTTCATTGGAGAACCAAGAAGGATATCAACTAGGGCTTTGAATATAGGAGGTTTTCAATACGAAATTTGTGGGATTCTACACCTACGGTATAGGAGTTCTTCATCCTTAGGAAACTATCACCTAAGGAGCCCTTTCAAAAGCTTTTAACTAAATTCTAGAAAACCCAATTAGTTAGAGTTTCAACTCATCTCCATGTATTCCTTTCATGGTTACTTTTAAAGGTTGAATTATGTTTGTTTATAAATATAAGACTGATTTTATATGATTTCAACTCAAATCCTTTAAGAATCCATGAGACCCCAATCCTAGCTATGGTTCTTCTTTACATTATGTGATGGACTTGAAAATTGGTTCAATTGATTGGGTGTGAGCTAATTATGATGTAAGTGCATGATTTAGATATGATACTACATTTATATTTGATTAACATATATCTCTAAGGTGAATTGATGTTATTAGGGCTATGCCATGAAAAAGGCTAATTGAGGGTTTATGTGTGACCTTCTAAGATATATGAACTTCTTGATGAATTGTCTTAGACTAGATCACCTAGAATTGAATTATTTGTAAGTAAAGCTTGTAGATAGTAACTAACTTGATTAGGGCTTATATGTTGGGTCATGGTTGTGTAGTGTTTGAATTAACTTTATATGTTGCTATATGACTATAATTTATCAAGAATGAGACTTGTGGTTAGGTTACCTTAATGGTTAGGGATATATGATGATCATGTGAGGTATGGCATGGGAGTAAGACTTGTAGTAGGAAGATGACCCCTAGGGTTTTAAGGGTAAAAGCTAATATGAATAAGTTAAGTATGATAACGCTAAAAGAAGGAAGCCATTATGTGTGTTGAATTGTATATGGCCCTATTGTGAGTAGACTTCACCTACATGACCTCTAAGATGAATACATGAGTCTATGAATGGAATGAATGTTGTACTTGAGTTATGACTATATCTATGTCGCATATGATGAATATTAGATATGTTGACTTAACATGATCCTTGAATGCAATATATGTGAATTATGCATGATTTTGATGTTATGTACTTGCTTATGGATACTTTGAGAGGAGAGTGTCTATGATGATAATGTTGTTGTTGTGTCATTGTAAGGACAATTGTACACACACTCCATGTATAAATAATATTATGTGGTATTTGTGGGGTTAATTGACAGGCTAGTTCTCATATGCAGTTTTACACACTATTATGCATGAAATGTACAAGACCATGATAATCCACTTGAAAGGTGGAGGTGTTAGTTATCATGTATATTATGGTATTTATGCAAAATCCTTCTTTCCTACCCCTACATATGGCAATGTACGATATGATATGACCATGTATGATATGTTATGACTATGGTAGTATTATTGTGTTGAATTAAAGGATTTTCTCGTGAACACACTATGAATACGATGTGAAAGGTTTACTCACATGTCGGTGATTCTAAAGTGAAAGGACAATCTCATTTAATGAATCTATGAGCTATTATAATATGTTGGTTTGAGTGCTTAGTGCATTCTGTTATGACCATGAACTTAAGTGAAGACTTAATATGATTTTTAAAGGTAATTATGCCTAGAGCCGAGAAGGTATGAAAGTGAGATGGAAGCTTTTACGTTAGAAAGTTTGGCTTCCCCTTTATGTTATCTCATAAGACGGAAACCTTTTACCTTAGAAAGTCATGTTTTCTAGAAGCAATCTCCTTACCCCATAACTATGTGCCCACATAGGTATATACCTAGTGGATTCACCTTTAATCTATTATGTACGTTCTACCTTAGGCAATTAGGACACCTATTTTTGGTGTGGGGCTAGAACACTAGATTCCATGTAGCTCACATGGTCTATGTCGGTGAAGGCTAAATCTTTCTAAATGATAAGAATACGAATTATGATAAGAACATGAGCATGTTCTATGTTTCCTCAAAAGGTTCTACTTAGTATGAATGGGGGTATGGGACTTCATTCATGCATTGCACAAGTGTGCTTTGAGAGTGGGCATGGTATGTCTTTTTATGATATGATGATTATGAGTTGAATAATTGTTTTATATGAATTACGAATATGAATATGCACTATGCTTATGACTTCTTAGTAAGCTTACTTAGTGTGAGTGGGTGTATGTGACTTCACTTATACATTGCACAAGTAGACTTGTAAGGGGGTTGTGGTGTGGTTTCATTATTCTATGAAGGTATATGAGTTATGTATGTATGATATGGATTATGTATGAAAGGTATGTATGAATGTTAAGGTTGACTTCACTTGTTACAAGTTATGAACATGAATGACTCCTTACTTATACTATGACTATGGTAAAGTAAGATATGTATGTTGTTGGTGGCCTAAAGGTGATACTTAGTGTAGGTACTATTATGGGATACTATCTATGAATTGCACAAGTATAGCTTAGGGTTGCTTATGTGGTAGTTCTATTGTGATGAAATGAATCTTGGTATTGACCATTTGTATGAACAATGTCTCGGGAAGATTGGGATAACTATTAAGTGATGTTGGAGACTATGCTTGTATTTATGATGATATCTCTTATGCTATGATGAATTGTATGTGACTTACTTTATGAGTTGCATTCTCCAACTTTTTCAAAGATGATGTTCAAAAGTGGCATATGGCATGGTTTCAAAGAAAATGTCCCTTTTTGAATGTTTTAATGGTTTTTATGCATGGCTTCCATACTTGGTTCTTTTTTGTGCTAACCCCTTCTCTCTACATTTTCTATAAGTGTAGGTTTTGGAGATATTGGATTCCATCCTCGTCGCTAGGACTCTAGTAGATCAAGAAGAAGAAGTTTGGTGAGTCCTCATTGTATTCGAGGGCTCTACCATATGTCCTTTATGTCTTTACTTTATGTTTTAGACTTTTGTAAGGACTAAAACCCTATGGTTGTATTCGAGAGTTTTTATTCCAAGTAATAAGATGGTTTTGAGACATAGTGTATAGATTCTCTTATTATATAAAGGACTTCGATTGTAAAGAAAAAGGTTCTGTATTTTCCTATGAACTTAAGTCTATGATTATGCTAAGGGCTCTTATAAGACTCATTCGGGGTCAAGTACGCCATGTTATGTTTAAGGGCTACCCCTGGTTCGTGACATTACCATTCATCCTTTCGCCTTTACACAATAAAGCATATAAGAGACATAACATTACATAAGTCACAACATCACATTAAAACCAACATCCAAGACAACTCTAAGTCATACTTGTGCTATGTGCAAGTAGCATCCCATACTACTACTCACACTAAGTACTTCTTTGAAGTCACCATAGACAAGGCACATTCATATACAATAAGTCATGACAAGGAAGTAACTCATAATACAATCCAAGTATAGCATGAATCTTTACCCTCTCAAAGACTACTAGTGCAATGTATGGATACCATCCCATACTACTGTCCACACTTTGTAGAACGTATCAAGTAAATATAGTGCACATTTCACATGATGGGAATAACCATTTAACCGACATAGACCATCAAAGCTAGATCATGAAATTCGGTGTCATATAGCCCCGCACCGTAAAGAGGTGGTCTTCTTCCCTAAGGAAAACCAATAACTTATCTTACGTGGATCCAATAGTTAGAACCCTATCCTAACATTGGGAGGGTTTCCTTCTTACCATATCGACTCAGTGCTTATCCTACATTCCCATAGATTATTTCATTAACATTAC
The DNA here is from genome assembly GCF_019186545.1 of Solanum stenotomum. NCBI lineage: Eukaryota > Viridiplantae > Streptophyta > Magnoliopsida > Solanales > Solanaceae > Solanum > Solanum stenotomum. The sequence goes on along the minus strand of NC_064289.1, from coordinate 40,454,708 downwards.
ATTAGGGTACTAGGGAAGAATGCCATTGGCCTATCGACCCAAGTTACATCATTACACAAGGAAGGAAAGCTATAAGCCTATCGATCCATGGTACATTCAAGGATAGCTCTAGAGTCCCCACGAAATGAATGCCATAAGACTATCGATTCATGGTTCCTAATAACATGCTTATACTCATGAAAGGAATGCCATGAGCCTATTGATGCATGGTACATTGACTCATTAAGAAAGGAATGATATTAGCTTATCGATTCTACAGTCTTCATTACATTAGATCATTAATGAAAGGAATACATTAAGGCTATCGATTCATATTCATCAAATCAAGACACATTCATTACTCATATATGAAAGGAATGTCATATCCTATCGATTAATATTCATCAAGTCAAGACACATTCATTATACAAGAAAAGGATACATAAAGTCTACCAATTCTAGATTCAACATTACATCATAGAAACCCTTCACATTCTATCATCATCATTCATGAGTGTCAATTGAGAATATATTATCAACAACTACACAATTACATTGTATACGTGATCATCATTTTATCAATGAAATCACATGCATATCCTTCACATCATAATCATACATAGTAATTAAACACCTCCACTTTTCAAGTGGATCAACATCTCTAGCACAATTTTACTTCAACATGTAATTAGTTCATACTTGCCCTTTCAAGGTCATGATCACAAATCATCACCTTACCAACAATTTACCATAATTAAGGCATAGATAATGATACAATTCAATAACCCAAAGCAATTTAAACAAATTTCATCCATAGGCTTTCATAATCATCAAACCCACTTCATAAGGGCACAATTTAGGAATTGAGAGAATTCATGGGTTCATAGAGTATTTTCACCATAAATCACCAATTAACACTAATACAATCATAATTTGTCATTAGAAACCATTTGAAAATGTTTGATGAAAGAACCCATGAGATTGAGTAAAACCCTAGATTTTTCATACTTTGAAATCACCTTTGAATTGGCTCCTTGAATGAAAAGTAAGACAAGGATCAAGACTACCATACCTTTCTATTGATTGATTCCCCACGAAAATTGAAGAAGAAACACCATGGAATCCACCAACCCTAGCTTTAATGGCTTCCTTCTTCTTCCTTGAGTTTAGAGAGAGAATTTTTTAAATGAAGAAATTTTTTAGGGTTTTAGAGAAATAAGGAGTTAATGACTTATTTTAGGACTTAAAACTATATTTACTAGTGATATAAGCCATTTAAAATCAACCCCACACTTTAAATAATTAAAATGAAATTACTTTAAAACCCCTAACTTGGGAAGCCTCGTCAGGGACCACGCCCACTTATACGGTCCGTGAAGGGAGACCACGACCCGTGGTGGTGCCCTTGGTCCTCTTGGTAGTGGCTCACTTCCCTTACCAAGCCTTTACGAGGCCAAGCCATCTTCACGGCCACTTCTACGGACCGTGGCCAACACCATTTGCCGTGAAGTGGTCCGTGGACTTGGGGCAGTAGCTTGGCCTCAAGGCCTTGCCTCCCTCAAGGCTAAGTCTTCTTCACGGACACTTCTACGGATCGTGGTCAAGACCATTGTCCGTGAAGTGGCTCGTGGACTTGGGGCAGTGCTTGGCCAAGATTGGGCAGCCTTGGCCTTTGGCTTAGGCCTTGCCCCCTTAGCTTGGCACTTTCCCTTGCAACCCTCAATACAAACCTAAAAGGGTCTTTCAACTATAGAGTCTAACACGTACCTTGACGTTGACCCTCACGATTAGGCTCTAGTTTAACCTATCAGGTTTAGAGTCGTTACATTATCGATGATATTTTTAACTATTCAAGAACTAAGAATGAACATATTGATCATTTGAGGATTGTATTGCAAATTCTCAAGGACCAACAACTCTATGAAAATTTTAGTAAATGTGAGTTTTGGTTAAGGTGCGTAGCTTTTCTTGGTCATATTGTTTCGAGCAAGGGTATTGAGGTAGATCCAAAGAAGATGGATGCGGTCAAGAGTTGGCCTAAACCTCTATCGCCAATAGATATTTGAAGTTTATTGGGTTTGGCCGATTATTATAGAAGGTTTGTTGTAGGGTATTCCTCAATTTCTTCTGTTTTGACGGCTTTGACTCAAAATGAGGCCAAGTTCTTATGGTCCGAAGCTTGTGAGAAAAGTTTCCAATAATTTAAAGATAGACTTACCTCCGCTCCGGTGTTGACCTTACTGGAAAGTACAAATGGCTTTATGGTATATTGTGACGCCTCTAGATTGGGTTTCGGATGTGTGCTTATGCAAAATGGTAAGGTGATTGCCTATGGTTCAAGGCAACTAAAGGTTCATGAGAATAACTATCCTATCCATGTCCTTAAATTAGCGCAGTGGTATTTGCCTTAAATTTTTGGAGGCACTATTTGCATGGGGTCCATGTTGATGTTTTCACCGATCATAAGAGTTTACAATATGTGTTTACCCAAAAAGATCTAAACCTTCACCAAAGAAGGTGGTTGGAATTATTGAAGTACTATGATATGAGTGTTCTTTATTACCCCAGAAAGGCAAATGTAGTAGCGGATGCTCTTAGTAGGTTATTTGTGGGTAGTGTTGCACATGTTATTGATGATCGAAAAAAGCTGGCTTGAGATGTTCATAGGTTGGCTTAATTGGGAGTTCAACTAGTGAATTCCACCAAGGGTGGTATTATGGTCCATAATGGTTCCGAACCGTCTTTCGTGACCGATGTGAAAGCAAAGCAATGTCTTGATCTGACCTTAGTAGAATTGAAGGAAGTGGTACTAAAGAGTTCCATAGAGGCTTTCTCCTAAGGGAGAGATGGTGTCCTAAGGTACCAAGGTTGTTTAAGTGTGCCGAATGTCGATGACTTGAGAGAATAGATTTTATCCAAACCCATAGTTCTCATTATTTTATTCACCCGGCAGCCACCAAGATGTACAGTGATTTGCGGGAAATCTATTGGTGGAATGGGATGTTAAAAGGAGAGACCTTGAATTTTATGAGCTTGATTGGGTTTATTTGGAAAGAAAGGGAAACTTAATCCCCATTTTGTAGGCCCATATCAAATTTTGAGACGTGTAAGTAGGGTTGCATATGATCATGATTTGCCAAATGAGTTGGCATCGGTGCATCCGGTTTTCCATAGCTCTATGTTGAAAAAGTGTGGTGGAGATTTGACATCCATAATTCCCCTAGAAGGATTGGAAGTGAAAGAGAACCTTTTCTATGAAAAAGTTCCGGTTGAGATTCTAGACCGCCAATTTAAGAGATTGAGGAACAAAGAGGTTTCTTTTGTTAAGAAGTTATGGAGAAACCATCTAGTTGAGGGTGCTACTTGGGAGGCGGAAGACAATATGATGACCCAGTATCCTCATCTTTTTCCTCCTAATCTAGCTTGAGGTAATAAGTTCCTCTCATTTTGCTTATGTTTGAATTTATGTGTGTTTTACGTGTTTCCATGATGTCCTTGAAATTGCTATGAAAAAGCATAAGTTTTGAAAGAAAATGGCTTTTGTGATGTATTTTCCTCATGTTATTAGTATTGAGTATGAGTTTCTTGTAGACTTCATTACATGAGTGGTAGAACATGTCTTGATTCGGAGTGGAGATCCCCTCCTTGAGTTAGTGCTTTTTGAGATTGAATTGCATATAAGCTCCATGAAATTGTTTTCACGACCCAAGGCTACCCCCTAGATGTGACACGGCGTACAAGACTCTGAAAACCCTCATACAAGCCTCATGGTATATCATAACATAAGAACATAGGAAATAGTGCGGAAATTTAAAACTTTTCTTTACAATCGAAGTCTTTTATAAAACCAATAAACGGGAGTCTACGACACTATGTCTCAAACCATTTATAACACTTGAATACAATCGTAGAGACACGGCCCTTACAAAAGTCTAAAACAGAAAGAAAAGACCTAAAGGGGATAGTGAGTTTATCCTCGAAGCTATGAGGATTCACAAAATCTTCAACTCCTTGCTCCTTAGAAACCTATCTTCCAAGAATATAACTCAAGTCTCCAAACCCTACACTTTGTGAAAAATGTAGAAGAAATATGGGTTAGCACAAATGTACCAAGTATGATAGTCATGCATAAAAATCCTTAAAACATACTAAAAGGGACATTTTAGTTGAAACTATGCTATATGCCAATTTTGAAATATCATCGTTGAAATAGTTGGGGAATGTAATCCATAAGACAACTCATGTACCATTCATCATAGCATAAAGGATATAAACACAATCACAAACATAGTCTCCAACATAATGCATACACCAATCATCATAAGACATAGATCACATACATAATTGAATACCAAGATAATATCATCATAATAGAATCATCACATAAGTAACCCTGGGCTATACTTGTGCAATGCATAGATAGGATCCCTTAATCCTATCTACACTAAGTACCACTTTTAGACCACCATGCTCATACTTATCATGCTTTGATCTCATCCATAGTCAATAACCATAGACAAGAAAACATTCATGTTTATAGCTTATGACAAGGAAATCCACTCTTAATAACATTCCACATCATACATGCATAAATTCACATATCTTCAAAGCATAAGGAAACCACACCATAACCCCTTTCAAAGCCTCCTTGTACAATGCATAATTTAAGTCCCATATCCCCACTCAAACGAACTAGGACTCCTAAAGAAATCATAATTATAGTTTATGTTCTTGTTCTTGTTCATGGAGGGAAATAACCTTAACTAACATAGACCATGTAGAGCTACATGGGATCCGGTGTCATGTCCCACACCAAAAAGAGATGTCCTACTTGCCTAAGGTAGAACTACATGTATTAGCTTTTAGGTAGATCCACTAGCTAAAGACCTATGTGGGCACATATTTGTTGGATAGGGAGATTGCTTCTAGAAACCCCAAACCTATTGCATTGATGGGGGAGCTGCCATCTCATGAGTTTCCTTTAAATGACCCAGCCTATTGTATTGACGGGAGGGTCTCTACCTCATATTCCGTATCCACTCGATGCTAAGCATTATTTCCCAAAATTTACATATTTAGTCTTGAGTTGTATTTACATGTGTGAAGGAGTATCTTAACCTTCATTCAAAACCACTCATAAAATAGCTCATAGATTAAATTAGGTGAGAATGTCCTTTCGACCTTAGAATCATCAATATGTGAGTAAACCTTTCACATCTTATTCATATTGTGTTCATGAGAATAGCCTTTCATTCAACACAACAATATCATCATAGTTATATATAATTCACGCATCGTAATGTGTAAGGGTATAGGAGAGAATGACCTTTCCAATCAATACCACAATTACACCATAGTAATAGGATCTTCACTTTCTAAGTGAATCATGAGCTCATACACAATTCTTATCAACATGGACAAACCCTCATAATTTCCCCTTAAAGGGCTAATCAAACTCAACCCATACATCTAGAATAACTACGTTAAATAAGGGAAATATCATGATTCAATAACTCAATCAACACGTTAGTCACAAAATAGTCAAGTTCATGCATGGGGTGTGTGTGTGTGATTATCCTTTCAATGACACAACAACAACATTATCTTCATAGACAGTTCACTCTCAAAGTATTCATAAAACATGCACATAATATCATAATCATGCATACCCCTCATATATTGCATTCAAAGATCATATTAAGTCAACACATCTAGCATTTACTACATGATACGTAGATATAATCATAATGCAAGTAAATTATTCATTTCATGCAAAAACTCATGTGTTCATATTATAGGTCATGTGGGTCAAGTCCTTCCACAATAATGACATATACAATTTAACATACATAATAGATTCCTTCTGAAAGCCTTAATATCCTTAGTTTATTCAGATTAGTTTTCACCCCTTAAAGCCATAGAAGTCATCTTCATGCTACAAGCCTTACTCTCAAGCAATGCCTCACGTGTTCATCATGTATACCTAATTCTCAAGATAATCTAACCACATGTTTCATTCTTAATCAAATATAGTCATATGGCATCATATAAACTCAATCATAATACCACTCAACCATGTTTCATCATATAAGACCTAATCTCAGCAATTCATGTCTAGATGCTTTACTTTTAAGCAATTCGTATCTAGTTGCTCTAATCTTAAGAAATTCATCAAGAAGTTCATCATTCTTAGAAGGTCACATCTAAGCCCTCAATCCCCTCTTTCATGGCATAATACTAACTATATCAATTTCACCCTAAAATCTTAGGTTAATCAAGAATATATGTATGGTCATACTAAAATCATGTAATTACACCATGAACAGACATTATTCACTCAATTGGGCCAATATAAAACAATGCCCATGTACAAATTCTCATAATTTACCCATCAAGAATCATAAATCACATTTAACCCAACATCTTGAATTTCTACATTTAATATGGGTAATAGCACAATTCAATCAATTCATACAAGACCCATTTACATGCTTTTAAAATCAATTAATTCAATTAATATCACAATTTAGCAATAGAGGGGATCCATGGGTTTTTTGGGGAATTTCGAACAAAACCCTTTCTTTTGGGGAAAATTTGAAGTTTTGAAAGTTTTGAAGCGGCTCTTTGGGTGGAATATACCCAAAGATGAAAACTACCATACCTTGATGATGAATCCTTGAAGAATTTGATGAAAAACTCTTGATTTCTTCAATCCCAAGCTTCAATTTTACTCTTCTTCTTCTTTGGTTTTTAGATAGTGAAATATTGTGAGGAGGATGAACTTTGGGGTCTTGATTTGGGTTTTGGATTAAATGACTTAATTGAGTTATTTTTGTGGTTAAAATGACTTAAATAGGGGTGTTAGGCTTGGGTAAAACGACATAGCATTAAGTTAAAACGATTGGGAAAAGACCCAAGAAGTTACCTGACTGTTAATTGCCGATATGGCATAAGGACGCCTTCACGGATCGTCATCATTTCCACGGCCCGTCAAACTGGTCGTGAAGAATTTTCAGCGTGACAGTGCTTCACTATTTCGGGCATAACTATTTACCCCAAGATCAGAATTGAGTAAACTCGGTGGCGTTGGAAAGAGGACTCAAAGACCTTTAATTCATTTTGAGCTAAGAGATATGATGATTTCAAGTTGACCCTACACTCTAGTCTAATGAAAACCTTTCACGGTCTGTGTGGGGCTTCACAGACCGTTGTGATGCCCTTGAGCCTTGACCAGTAGCCTATCTTGCTACCCCGTAACCCCTAAAAATCTAACTCATAACCACAACCCCTCCCTTGCTCGTGGTGGGCTTCATGAGCCGTCTAGTGGCTCGTGGGGAGTGTCCCTTTTTTGGGTAGCTTTGTGAAGCTACTACCTCACCTCCATGAGTGGTCCCTCGATCCGTCGTGATCACCACGAGCCGTCTAGGCTCTCGTACGTGGTAGGCAGTCTTCTTTAGCTACTGTCTAGGCATCATGGGCACAACCACGAGTCGTGGTGCCCTTCACGACTCGTGTGGGCACTCGTGGAGGGTGCCAAGGCCCAATTCTCTAGTTCATGTCTAGCACTTAGCCCCTAGCTTAGTCTACTAGATTCCGAGGTGTTACATTATCTCCCCCTTGGGAACATTCATCCTCGAATGGAATTCTAGGCACCTCTTAAAGGAAACGACAGAAGATTAGCAGCCCATCATGCATGCAACATCATAACAATGCACAAAGGCGGAAAACTTCAACCCCAAGCTAAGCATACTCAATGCAACGCAAGGGAGTAGGAACTTCATCTAACAACCCATTATGCATGAAAACTTCAACATTTCACAAATTCATTGGAGGAACTTCTTTCTTCAAATCAAAGCATGCTCAACACAATATCATGAAGCCCATTATGCAATTACTCTCAAAAGCATCCAAAATCATGTTCATCAATTCATCTCATGAAGTCAAGTAGGCAATTCATACTTGATGCATGACAATGTGAAGAATTTAAATCGTAAAAGCTCATTTTCTTACCAAACACAAGTTTTCATGAACATGCATTATATAAGGAAATCATGGCAACACATAAATACATAACAAATTTGCTAGCTAGGCACACCATCTCCCCCTTGGGAGTAAGCTTATACTAACTCTTCTAAACATCATATATCACATAATCATAGGAGGAACTACCTTGTCCATCTAAACGCAAGCTCAACACAACATTATGGATTCAATATGTCATTTTATCAAAAGCATAACAAAGCATGTTCATCAAATCATCTCATGAAGTCAAATATGCCATCATCATACTAAAATGCACAATAACATGAGGAACATGTAAATCATGAAAACTCATTTTATACAAAACAAGAATTTTCTCAAGAGCATGCATAATATAAGGAGATCATGGAAACTTTCTACATCACACATGACTCCAAAACATGAAACAAGCCCAAAAAGGAAATCTTGGTCTCAAATTAGAATAGGAATCAACGAAAGGGATGAGAATATCAGGACTCTCAATCAATCTTGCTATCTAAGCATATCATCTCGCCATTGGGAGTAAGACCCTTACTATGACCCCAAATACTACTTCTTTCAAACAAACCCTAAGCATGACTAACACTCATAATAACCTTATCGAGTTCTAAAAACAATAGAGGTCTAACAAGCATGCATCCAAACCTTACCAAGGTTAACTAGAGTAACTCTATGGGACAAGGAAATTATGGGACACATATAACATCCAAGACTCCACAATCATGAAAGAGTCAACGAGGACTTATCATCTTAAGCTAGAGGAGGATTAGAAGGGAATATAAGGATATCGGGGCATCTCATTGGCCCTTGGCCTCCCAAGTACCCTCAACTAAAACCCTTACTAAAATGCCACTCATCTACATTCTCATGGAAGCACTTCCCTGCTTTTCTATTTCTTAACTTGCCGCTCTAAGATCCTAACATGTACTCCTAAATTAGAGAGGTTCTCATAAAGCAACTCTAGCTCACAAGCAACCTTACCAACACCACTCAAGGTCTCATATGAGCCTACCCAACCGAGACTCAACTTCTCAAACTTACTACACCTCTTAAGGTGAGAATTTCAAGCCAATCCAAATCATGAACATCTAGAACACTCAGCGACCTTGCTATCTAAGAACATTATCTCCCACTTGGGAGTAAACCTACACGTACTTTTCTAAGCACCATTTCTTTCAACTTCTAAGGTCGGAGCAAGTTATCACTAAACTTTTCACATCCATCACACAAGGTGATTCTAAACCATGGAGAATTACACTTCTATTCTCTTTTAAAGGAGTCTACTCACTCAACATCTCTAGGCATCACTTAAACATCACCATTCATCAAATCCTCCAACAAAACACATAACCATAAAGCAACCCATCTATACCAAAGAACATCATCTAATTCAATCATATAAAGACTAATCTACTCACATAGCCATAATTGACATTACTACTAACATTTTTTTGCCTCGATCCTTGTAGCATGAGCCTTTCAAGTGGTCATATCCTAAAGATTATCGAATAAATAATAGGAGAGAGACCTTATAGAGTTAACCTCTATGGCAAGACTTGAAGAATGAAGAAGTGAGATTTTCCTAAAATCCAATAGCCTCCAATTCATAAATGTGGAGTGTTTCACACTATAAACAAGACTCTACTAGATGTGGTTTGAGACATCCTAAAACCATCCCAAAATCTTGTACTCTGATACCATGTTTGTCAGGACCCAAGGCTACCCCCTAGATGTGACACGGTGTACAAGACTCTAAAAAGCCTCATACAAGCCTCATAGTATATCATAACATAAGAACATAGGAAAAAGTGCAGAGATTTAAAACCGTTCTTTATAATTGAAGTCTTTTACAAAAATAATAAACGGGAGTCTACGACACTATGTCTCAAACTATCTATAAGACTTGAATACAATCTAAGGGACATGGCCCTCACAAAAGTCTAAAACATAAAGGAAAGACTAAAGGGGATAGTGGGTTTGTCCTCGAAGCTTTGAGGACTCACCAAATCGTCAACTCCTTACTCCTTAGAAACCTATCTTCCAAGAATAGAACTCAAGTCTCCAAACCTTACACTTTGTGAAAAATGTAGAAGAAATATGGGTTAGCACAAAAATATACTACGTATGATAGCCATGCATAAAAATCTTTAAAACATGCTAAAAGGGACCTTTTAGGTTAAACCATGCTATATACCAATTTTGAAACATCATCTTTGAAATAGTTGGGAAATGTAATCCATAAGACAACTCATGTACCATTCATCATAGCATAAAGGATATCAAAATAATCACAAACATAGTCTCCAACATAATGCATACACCAATCATCATAAGACATAGTTCACATACATAATTGAATACCAAGATTATCTCATAATAATAAAACCGTCACATAAGTAACCCTAGGTTATACTTATGCAATGCATAGATAGGATCACAAAATCATATCTAAACTAAGTACCACTTTTAGGCCACCATGCTCATACTTATCACGCTTTGATCTCATCTATAGTCAATAATTATAGACAAGGAAACATTCATTTCATAGCTTATAACAAGGAAAGCCACTCTTAGCAACAATCCACATCATACATGCATAAATTAACGTATCTTCAAAGCTTATGGAAACAACACCATAACCCTTTTCAAAGCCTACTTGTGCAATGCATAAGAGAAGTTGCACATCCCCACTCACACTAAGTAGGACTCCTTAAGAAGTCATAAGTATAGTTCATGTTCTTGATATTTGTCATGGAGGGAAATATCCCTAACCGACATAGACCATGTTGAGCTATATGGAATCTGGTGTCACGTCCCACACCAAATAAAGATGTCCTACTTGCCTAAGGTGGAACTACATGTATTCTATTTTAGGTGGATCCACTAGCTAAAGACATATGTGGGTACATAGTTATGGGATAGGTAAATTGCTTCTATACACCCCAAACATATTGCATTGAGAGGGGAGCTTCCACTCAGTGCTAAGCATTATTTTTTAAAATTTACATATTTTGTCTTGGGTTGTATTTACATGTGTGAAGGAGTATCTTACCCTTCATTCAACACAACTCATTAAATAGCACATAGATTCAATTAGGTAAGAATGTCCTTTCAACCTTAGAATAATCAATGTATGTAAACCTTTCACATCATATTCATAGTGTGTTCATGAGAATAGTATTTCATTCAACACAACAAGATCATCATAGTCATACATAATTCATGCATCATAATGTGTAAGGGTATAGGGGAGAATGTTATTTCCAATCAATACCACAATTACACAATAGTCATAAGATCTTCACTTTCTACGTGAATCATGAGCTCATACACAATTCTTGTCAACATGTACAAACCCTCATAATTTGCCCTTCAAGGGATATGGATAAAACTCGATACATACATCTAGAATTACTACATTAGATAAGGGGAATACAATGATTCTATAACTCAATCAACACCTTAGTCACATCATAGTCATGTTCATGCATGGGGTGTGTGTGTGATTATCCTTTCAGTAACACAAAAACAACATTATCTTCATAGACACTTCACTCTCAAAGTGTTCATAAACATGCAAATAATATCATAATCATGAATACCCCTCATATCTTGCATTCAAAGATCATATTAAGTCAACACATCTAGCATTCACTACATAAGAAATAGATAAAATTGTAATGCAAGTAAATCATTCATTTCATGCATAAACTCATGTGTTCATATTATAGGTCATGTGGGTCAAGTCCTTCCATAATAATTCCATATACAACTTAACATACATAATAGATTCCTTTTGAAAGCCTTAATATCCTTAGTTTATTCAGATTAGTTTTTACCCCTTAAAGCCCTAGAAGTCATCTTAATGCTACAAGCCTTACTCTCAAGCAATGCCTCACATGTTCATCATGTTTACCTACTTCTCAAGGTTATCTAACCGCATGCTTCATTATTAATCAAATATAGTCATACGGAATCATATAAACTCAATCACAATACCACTCGACCATGTTCCATCATATAAGACCTAATCTCATCAATTCATGTCTAAAAGCTTTACTTTTAAGCAATTCGTATCTAGGTGTTCTAATCTCAAGCAATTCATCAAGACGTTCATCAATCATAGAAGGTCACATCTAAGCCCTCAATCCCCTCTTTCATGGCATAATACAAACTATATCAATTTCACCCTAGAATATTAAGTTAATTAAGAATACATATATGATCATACTAAATCATGTAATTACACCATGAACAACCATTATTAACTCAATTGGGCCAATATAAAACAATGTTCATTAACAAATTCTCACAATTTACCCATCAAGAATCATGAATCACATTTAACCCAACATCTAGAATTTCTACATTTCATATGGGTAATAACACAATTCAATCAATTCAATGAATACATAGAAGACCCATTTACATGCTTCTAAAATCAATTAATTCAATTAAGATCACCATTTAGCAATAGAGGGGATCCATGGGTTCTTGGGGAAATTTCGAACAAAACCCTTTCTTTTGGAGAAAATCTGAAGTTTCAAAATTTTTGAAAGGGCTCTTTGGGTGGAATCTACCCAAATATGAAAACTACCATACCTGGATGATGAATCCTTGAAGAATTGGATGAAAAACCCTTGATTTCTTCAAGCCCAAGCTTCAATTTTACACTTCTTCTTCTTGGGTTTTTAGATAGATAAATATTGTGAGGAAGATGAACTTTGGTGTCTTGATTTGGGTTTTGGAATAAATGACTTAATTGACTGAGTTTTGTGGTTAAAATGACTTAAATAGGGGTCCTAGGCTTGGGCAAAACGACATAACATTGAGTTAAAACGATTGGGAAAAGACCCAAGAAGTTAGTTGACTGTTAACTACCGATATGACATGAAAGACGCCTTCACGGATCTTCATCATCACCACAGCCCGTCAAATGGGTCATGAAGAATTTTCAGCCTGACAGTGCTTCACTAATTTGGGAATAACTTTTTACCCCGAGATTGGAATTGGGCAAACTCGGTGGTGTTACAAAGAGGACTTAGAGACCTTTAATTATATAGGTTATGGACCACCTAATTCATTTTGAGCTAAGAGATATGATCATTTGTAGTTGACCCTATACTATAAGTCTAATGAAATCCTTCACTGACAACTTCACGGTCCCTGTGGGGCTTCATCGACCGTTGTAATGCCCTTGGGCCTTTACCAGTAGCCTAGATTTCCACCCCTTAACCCCTAATAATCTAAATCATAACCATGACCCCTCCCTCGGCCTATGGTGGCCTTCATGAGCCATCTAGTGGCTCGTGGGGAGGGTACCAATTTTAGGCAACTTTGTGAAGCTACTGCCTCACCTCCATGACTGGTCCCACAATCCGTGGTGACCACCACGAGACATCTAGGCTCTCGTGGGTGGTAGGCAATCTTCTTTAGTTACTGCCTAGGCATCATGGGCACCACCACGAGTTGTGGTGCCCTTCAAGATTCGTGTGGGCACTCGTGGAGGGTGCCAAGGCCCAATTCTCTAGTTCATACCTAGCACTTATCCCCTAGCTTAATCTACTAAATTCCGAGGTGTTACAATTGTGTTGAGCATTTTTTTTAGTTGGAGATGATAGTTTCTCCTTGAACATTAGAAATGTTAAAAATTCATACATATTGTGTTGTTAGATATTGTTCTTACCTCCTTAAGGTGCATTAAATAGATTGGACTCAGAGTTGTTGTTTCATCCTTAGTTGTGTGCATATTAATGTGTTGCATGTATGATGGGATGCTAGTCTTAAGTCTTTTCATTTCGAAACCTGCTTAGAATCTCATTTGAGGACGAATGATCCTAAGTGGGAGATAATGTAACACCCGAAATTTGAAAGAAGGTAAATTACAACTTTTGGAGAAACTGTAGGTGTGACCCCCAAAGGTCAACCATGCAATGTGGTTGGACCCATGCCCCATGGGTGGGTGTTGTGGATAGGGCCCTTTATGCACTGCCTACGACATTGAACCATTGCTAGGACCACTCCCAGTGGGTCGGTAATGGTCCGTGGATGGGGAACTCGTGGATTGGCAAAAAGTCTGTGACCATGATCCCCCAATTAAGTCATTCTCTCAAAATTTCAAAAGAATTCCCAAAACTCCACTCAAATATTCTCTCTCTAGAAGTTTGAAAAAGACGGAGGAGATTGAAGCTAGTTCAAGATCAAGTCCCCAAATTTCAATCTTGTAACGGCTTTGTAATTAAGGTATGATGGCTTTTCATCCATTGGATCCTTCCTCCAATATATTTCCCTAGAATTCCACAATTTGATGTAGAATTTCCCCAATTCTAGTTAGGGTTTTTTCCGTTGTTGTGGGTTAGGATGAATGTTGATCTGATTGAGTTGATTATGATTCCTTATGATTGAATTGATAGATTTGCATGTATTTAAGATGAAATTACATGTACCCATGCCTATCCTATGGTTTTGGGGATGAATTAATATAGTGGGTTTGATGCCATGTGAGGGAAACTCTATATATCCTTATAGGATTGATGAATTATGAATAGAATTGCTCAAGATTGAAGCATATATGATGAATATGATGTTACTTGCTTGAGAATAAAGCATAGATGATGATCATGACATGTAGTGCTTTGAGAATAAAGCCTAGACTATGCATTGTTGATTGTAAATGTTATGATGTGGAAGAGATACTTCCTATAATGAATTGATAAGCATGATTGAATGAATGTGAAAGGTTTACTCACATGAATGATTCTATCTTGAAAGGATTCCTCACCTAAAATGAATCTAGACTAAAAGGCTTAGTGAATGATGAGGCTAGAGGGGATTACCCTTGACCTCCTAATGTGCCGCAAAATCATGGCACGTTTGATGCTTGAAAACTAAGGATTAATACTAGAATCGAATGTATTTATGTGGATATGATGTGTTTGGTAGTGGTTTTACAGGTAAAACATGTGGATGTGAAAGAAGAAAGAAGAAAAGAAAATGCAGAGTGAAAATAGATGGAACTAAGTGAAGATCACGAATGCCTTGATGGGACATGAAGATCATGACTAATCGTGAAAGGGCTCGTGTATTGGAACCAGTGAGAAGGCATGGTAAATAACATATTGGTGGATCTCAAGTAAAGACCACGGACACTTTCACGGGCCATGGTCATCACAACGATTTGTGGTAGTGTTCGTGCAGTGGAACCAGTGTTTAGGTCTTGGGGAGATAAAGTGCAAAGGTGACTCAAGTGAACACCACGAAAGTCCTCATGGGCCGTGGTCTCCATAACGGCTTGTGGTGGTGATCGTGAAGGTGATCAAGTGAACAAGTTCGAAAAGTTGAAGATTGAATTGTCCAAGTGAAGACCATGGGCATCTATACGAACCGTGGTCACTATCACGATCGATGGTGTTGCCCGTGATGATGATCCAGTGTACAGGCCTTGAAAAACCTATGTTGGATGAGTGCAGGTAAAGACCACGAAGGGCTTCACGGATCGTGAAGGCATTCGTGAAGTAGCGCGATAGTTTAGTCCTACTTCGAGTAGGACTCTCTTTTAAACATTATATTTGAATTAATTAGGTCATTGTTATGTTTTCTCTTATAATTCATTGAACGACGAATGAGTTTCCAATATTTCTAAGTTTGTATTCTCGATTTGAACATTAAATTCAGTTTGGAGTTTGGATTTCCAGTTCTCACATTATTAAAGCGATTATTAGTTTGCTTATTATCGTAAGTCCTTTTAAACATGTTTTCATTCTTTATTGCTGATTGTTTACGTGAAATCATGAGTGGCTAAAAAACATGACTCGGGTTGTGGGATCCATGATGTGATTCCAACTGTGATTTCGTAAGGCGAGTGAATGGCAATTTGTGGTTACAAACTTTAGTTTATCTTTCGTATTCATATATTCTAATAAGTGCACGCATTAGATGAAGCCTGTATCTGTCATTTGTTTGAGAGAGAAAATGACAGTTAGGAAAAAGCTGGACTAACCTATCGAATTGGAGTTAAAGTTTTAGTTCGAGAGAAGAGAACTTTAACATCAAACCATTGTAAGCGAGGGTAAATGTTAGTAGCACTCTAGGACTGAGAGGACGTGAGTGAGAATTGTATGACTAGAATGAGAAGTGTCAGATGAAATTAACTATCATATATTTTGTAAAGATAAATTGTTTGAAACTCAATTACAGAAGCATATCAGAACTAGCGTTATGGGGAACACAATCCTAGTTTCATTTAATCAATTGAATCAACTTCATAACGTAATATTTTGTTAGTTATTAATCTGGAAGCCTACTGCTAATCTTACTTACAAGAACATTATAACCAACTCCAATTTACTTTTCGTCATTGTTTGTTTAGGATATAATAACGACATTCAAATAAATGCGATAGTGAAACCTTTTCTGCAAAAAAAATCTCTGTGGGATTGACCTCAACTCAAGTTGGGTTCTGTAAATTGACATTGACCGTTTACACCTCTTAATTGAGGTGTGAGTTTGGACATATCAAATTTTGGGGTCGCTGCCGGGGGATTTCAATTCAGAAGTGTTTTACTAACTTTTTTTCGAATTGTAGTTATATTTTCTAATTTTATGTCTTGTTCTTTGTCTGTATCTCCTTTAGGTGAGTTCGACGGTCTATGCCAAATACTAGGAGTAAAGGAGCCGCATTGATCCCTTACGATCCAGAACGTCGAGAGACTTTTAGAAAAATGCTGAATGCACAAGAACTTGAGGCTCAAAGACAAAGGCTCGGACTAGAAGTTGAAGCCGCTGCAAGAGGTGTTCAGCAGAATGTTGTGAACAACCAGCCTAGGGTGGTGTAAGAGAACAAAGGAGTGGAAGGACAGATTCCTCTCAACCGCCAACCACTGGCCCCAAGGGGTAGAGTTCAGCATCCAACTCATATGATGTATAAAGAGGATGATGCAGGATTGGATGGAGCTGGAGCTACTGGATCGATAGTGTTACCTGCACTACCTCCAGGTGTTAAGTTCACAATCACCAGCACTATGATTCAACTATTGAATCTGAAAGGTATGTTAAGGGGTGCAGCTGGTGATGATGCACACCAGCATTTGATGAACTTTGTGGCAATCTACAAGTCACAAGAGATTCCTGGAGTTAACCAAACAGCGATGAGATTGAGGTTGTTACCACAGTGTCTTACTGGAGAGGCAACTAACTGGTTGAATTAGATGCCAGACGACTCCATTAGAACGTTGACTGAGATGAAGGAAGCTTTCTTGGAACGATTCTTTCAAGAATCAAAAGAGTTGCAAATGAAGGATGAAATAAGTACGCATAAGCAGCAACCAGGATAAACAATGCATGACACCCGATGGATATTCAGCCAAAAGCTGAAGAAATGCCCTAACCATGATCTCACTGAGAGGCATCTGAAACAAGCTTTTTATATATCTTTAAACCATGTCACTAAATCTGTTGTTGAAGCAGTGTGTGGAGGATCATTATGAGAAAACCTTTCTCAGAGAGCATGTAGTTGCTGGACGAGGTATCAAAGAACAATAGGGCATGGCACACAAGAGATGCAGAAGTAGGAGATCTTGGGGATACTTATGAACTTTCAGTTGAGCAAAGGAAGAGAGAAGAAGAAAGAGACCAGGGCATGGCACACATGAGGACCCAAATAGATATACTTATGAATAATCTGGTCTCCAAGTCTAAAAAGGTCAATGCGGTGGGTCAGCATAATAGGTATGAAAATCAGGACATCGATCTATATGAGAAGGCTAACTACCTGGGAAACCAAGGAGGTTTCCGAAATTATAACTCTGGAAATCAGGGTTACAATTCTGGAAATGCACGTCGGAATTATGCTAAAGAAGGACAATATGATAGGCCAGCAAATATAGAGTAGAAAAACTGGAAGAATAGAGACCGGTACAGGAATTATCGTAGTGGTGTCTATGTGCCCCAAGTAATAGAGATCGGTCAAGTGGTAGTTCCAGCGGTTCTAAGTTGGAAGACTTGATGGCCAAGGTACTCCAGAAAGTTAAATCAACTGATGCAGGGATAAAAGAGATGAGAGGTGATTTCTCGAGTATGAGTCAACTGGTGGACAATCAAACCACCTCTATCAAGCAAATTGAGTAGCAGTTGGGGCAACTTTCAGCCTCACTAAATCAGAGGAACAATGGGTCACTACATCAAAAATCCCAAGAAAGACGGGCATTGCATGGAGGATATGCTGCCAATAGCATAACCTGTGAAGGTAGAAGAGAAAGAGGTCGAGGGAAACATGCCTTTACAGCAGATTTCCAGACCACCTCCTCATTTCCATCAAAGTCTCAAAAAGAAAGCTGAATATGGGAAGTTTACAAAGTTCATCACCATGCTGAAGCAGCTTTCAATTAACATACCACTAGTGGAAGCTCTGGAATAGATGCCAGGATATGCCAAGTTCATGAAAAACTTGGTTACAAAGAAGAGAGTTGTAAGTATTGCTTTCAGTAACAATGTTCATCATTGCAGCGCCATTGCTACCAAATCTCTGGTGTAGGAAAAAGAAGATCCATGTGCATTTACTATACCATGCACCATTGGATCAATCAAATTTACAAAGGCTTTATGTGATCTAGGAGCTAGTATCAACTTGATGTCGTTAGCCATCCATAAGAAATTGGGGTTAGGAGTTCCAAGACCCACAAAAATTAGGTTAATGATGGCAGATAGGTCAGTGAATCAGCCTGTGGGAATCCTATGATGTGCTCATAAAAGTGGACACATTAATCTTTTCGGCAGACTTCGTGATCTTGGATTGAGATGTGGACTTTGAGGTTTCTATCAATCCGGGAAGACCATTTTTGGCCACAGAAAGAGCCTTGGTAGATGTTGAGAGAGGAGAGTTGAAGTTCAGACTCAACAAGGATGAGGTAAAGGTCAATATATGCAGGTCGATGAAGCAGCCGCATGACATGGATGTAGTGTCTGCAATACAGGTGATTACTGATGAAGAAATAAGGGTACCCATAGAAGAGAGGATGGTTGTTGAAACCTTAGTTGCAGTGCTGATGAACTTTGAAGTTGATTTCAGGTCGGACTATATAGAAACTATGAATGCCTTGCAGGGTATGGGAGCACACTCATATGCTCCATAGAAATTGGACCGAGACTTGAAAAACAGGCCAAACCCTGCAGCAAAACCATCCGTCGAGAAGCCACCGGTGCTGGAACTGAACCAGTTACCCAGTCACCTAAGGTATGTATTTTTGGGAACTAACAACACATTACCTCTGATCTTGGCTGCAGATTTAAATGATGAACAGGTTCAGGAGGTGATCAAAGTATTGAGAATGTACAAAAAGGTCATTGGGTGGACCATTGTTGATATCATCGGAATACCTCCAGGCATATGTACCCATAAGATTCAACTCGAAGAGGACAGCAGCCCAAGCATTGAACACCATCAGTGGTTAATCCCACCTATGCAAGAGGTGGTCAAAAGGAGATCATCAAGTGGTTAGATGTTGGGGTGGTCTATCCTATTTATGAGAGTTATTGGGTCAGTCTAGTACAATGTGTGCCCAAAAAGGGCAGTAGGATTGTGGTTGCAAACTCCAAAAATGAGTTAGTCCCATAGAGAGCAGTCACTGGATGGCGAGTGTGTATGGACTATAGGAAGCTGAACAAGTGGACGTTGAGGGATCACGCCTTTCATGGACCAGATGCTTGACAGGTTGACTGGTAAATGGTGGTATTGTTTCTTAGATAGATACTCTGGCTACAACCAGATATCAATTGCTCCTGAAGTTCAGGAAAAGACCACTTTCACATGTCCTTATGGCACATTTGCATTTAAACGCATGTCGTTTGGACTATGTAATGCACCAGCAACATTCCAAATGTGTATGATGTCTATTTTCTCAGATATGGTGGAGGATACTCTGGAGGTTTTTATGGACAATTTTTCGGTGGTAGGTACTTTTGATAATTGTTTGCTGAATCTTAGCAGGGCCCTACATAGATGCAAGGAAGCCAACCTAGTGCTGAATTGAGAGAAATGTCATTTCATAGTGAAGGAGGGAATAGTCCTTGGGCACAAAGTATCACAAAAAGGGATAGAGGTCGACAAGGCTAAAATAGAGGTGATTGAAAAGTTTCCGCCGCCAATCTGTGTGAAGGGTGTTCAAAGCTTCTTAGCGCATGCCAGACTGTATAGGCGTTTCATCAAGGATTTCTCTAAGAGGAAATTCCCTTACTCCTTAGATGTGAATAAGAGGTGAGTCCCCACCTTCTTAATACGATGAATGGACATGGGGTTGAGTACCCATGGTCCTTATGAAATGATGTGGAGGCGAGTACCCGTATCATATGATGAGGTTGTGGAGGCGAGTACCTGCAATCTAAAAGTAAGTAAGGCAAGAGGCGAATACCCAGTAGCCTTTATGAACTAGGCATTGAGGCGAATCCCCATGTATTTAAAAGTAAGTATGACTAATGAGATTATGTTATGAAATTGACTTCTGTGGAGTGTTGCTACTTGTGCCTTCCATGATGTAAGCTTGTCTAGAGATGGATAACCTATGTCTTCGCTAAGCTTAATTGAGGTTACTTAAGGGAGTATTCCTCTTTCAGTATGATGTTTTATATGTATTGATTATGCTTATGTCTTATGTGTTATGATGACTAATGTTTATGTTTATGTTGTTCATGCTAGCCATCATATTGAGTACTTGATTGTACTAATGCATACTTTTGCCTACATTCTTATTAAATGTAGGGTCCGGTGTTCCCGATTCACACACTTGTGTCTAGGTTCCTAGAGGATTGTGAAGTGAAGCTATGGTGAGTCCTCAATGTATTCAAGGATTGGATCACCCTATCTTTTTTATTTCTTTCCTTTACTTTGAGACTATTATATGGGCAGCGTCTCAAGATTTCTATTTCTTATGTTTAGATTGTTTGAGAAAATGTCATGTTAGACTTCTGCTTGCCTTTATAAAATACTTTGATTGTATTTGAAAAGTTTTAAATTCCTGCACCTTTTCTGTTATTTTATGTTATGATATGCTAAGTGGCTTGTATGAGGTCTCTCGGGGTCTTATATGCCTTGTTACATCAAGGGGGTACCCCTAGGTCGTGACACAAACGGACATATCTTTTATCACAAAATGAATTAGATAGCCCAAGACCTATCAAATTAAACATAATTAAATCATCTTTCCAACACCATCGGGTTTTGCTAAAATCCAAGCTCAGGGTAAAAAGTTATGTTCGTTTTAGTGAAGCCTTGTTGAGTAGAGCACAAACCATGACCTAGTAGATAGGTAGTGGTTCAAACAGCGGCCCGTCAGTCCCCTCGTGAGTGACACTTCGTCAGCTTTAAGTCTGGGTCATTTTTGTTATTCCCCAATTCTTTGGGCACTTAAACTATGTCATTTGATGCCTAAACTATGTTGTTCTACTCATCATAAGCTTAAAAATCTACTCAGACATACCCAAAACACTCATTCTCCAATAATCACCCAACTTAGAGCGAAAAGAAGAGAAAGAGGTGAGCAACTCTTCCAAGAAAAAGTAGAAGCATTCTTTAAAGTTCAGCCCCAAAATCCAAAGTATTTCTCCATAGATTTTTTCACCAGGTTTGTGGGATTTCACAAGTGGGTTTCTTTCACCCATTGGGTCCCTAGAATTAAGTTAGTTCTTCATATTCTCATAAACTGTTCAGACCTAGGGTTTCTAGATTTTCAAGATTGACTGTGATTATGGTTCTTTTGATCTAATTAACTTGTTTCTTTATAATTTAGTTTAATTTCATGCATAACACTAAGAACCCTATCTTGTGTAAATTTATCCTAGTTCATGAATTATACATGCTAGATCAAACAGACAGAAAATCGTGCTTCAAATTTTGAATGCTATATTTTTATTATATAAATATCACATTCTTTGTTGTCATGTCATTTTTGAGCTATTAAGTACTTAGTACATTTTAACTTGATATACATTTAGTTGGGAGTAGACTGAGCACGGAGTTGGACTAGGGTTTAGCGTACCCTCAAAGCCTAGAACTACGTGCCAGCGTAGGTTGAGAAGTACCCTCTGTTGGGCCTCAGTTTTTAGTGATCATGCCATAGTCTTGCCTCCAAATTCCTTTAAAGGTATATTGGGTCCTCCCGATGGGGCGTATAAATCGAACTCCATGTTTAGCTCACGTGGTTTATGTCAGTTATTAGTAGCTCCCAAAGTCAGACTCTTAGTGCATTGACTAGGTTTTCACCATTCACATCAGTATAAAGTTCAACATGTTATCTTCATGATCAGTACTTGGTCATTGCATCCAACTTATTTTTTAGTTATACTTTAGTACAAATCTATAACATTGTTCAGATTATATCATTTCTCAGTTATGCATTGTTCAACTTATATACTTTGTTCAATGTAGCATATCTATATCTTTCAGCTCAGTACGTTCCAAGTATTGACGCGTACATTGTGCTACATCATTTCATAATGTAGATTCAGGCACTCATTATCCAGATCACGCTTAAATCGATTCGCGATTCGACTTCAACGGCTTCAGTGGTGACTCCTCATACTTTGAGGACAATACACATGCTTTTTACACTACTACAAAAGGGCCCTTTAGCGGTAATAAAATATGGCTTTATTGGCAATAACATTTTCCACGATACTCTATACCGGCCAATGAACTTTCGCTGGCAATGTTGGGGTCGGTAAAGGCTTTTGCGGCCATTGTGGGAAATGCTGGTAAAGGGTAGCAAGAATTGCCACTACAAACCGTTAGCTTTTATGGCAATTGATTGCGGCAATTATGTTGGATGCTAAAGGTAATTCATACTGTCTAACTATTTTCTTTTAGTGTCCATTGGTTTAGTCGATAAATCTATCCGCTAAAAGTTAGTACTTTTAATGTCAATTGTTTGCGGTAATTGTGTTGGTTGCTAAAGGTAATTCATATATGCTAACTATGGTCTATTAGCATCCATTTATTTAGTCGATAAATCTAAATAAATAGCCATTAAAAGGTAGTAGTTTTTATGGCGATTGTTTGCGGCAATTATGTTTGCTACTAAAGGTAATTCATATCGGCTATATGTGATCCTTTAGCGTCCATTGTTTTAGTCGATAAATCGACATAAATAGTTACTAAAAGGTAGTAGTTTTAACGACAATTTTACTATCGTGAGTAATGGCTAAAATATCCCTTCTAAAAATGTCTTAGTTTGCCCCTTTAGTGTCCATTTTATGGCTAATAATTTCCATTGAATTGACGCTAAATATCATAACATTTAATGACAATTGTTTAGCTGCCATTAATAATATCTACTACATATATCGATAACATGTATATCTTAAAATCCAATAAACAAGTTCGCAAAAGAGATCCTCATAGTAACAACAATTTTTGCTAATGGTGAAAACATATATATTACTATTAATCCATAAAATAGAATGCATCTCTTTAAATCTAGACAAACAAAAGGAAGTATTGATCAAAAATAGACAGTCACAACTTTTAAAAATAAACTTATATTGTTCAAACTATTGAATAATGTCTTCGAATAAGTTTTGTTACTCTTCTTTGAATAATGTCTTTGAAATCACCCACATATGAAATTTGTTAACTTCGGACTGTATAACCTGAAATAAAAAAGAAATGTATCAAATAGATGAAATCCAAAGTATAAAAATATTTCAAGTAGTGGGACTAATTTGAAAAATTACAAGTAAGAAGTATCCATTTTTAAAAATTGAAGAAGTGAATTATTTTTTAGAGAAGGGGCAAGGGAATGATGAGTTGCTAAGATAGAAACTAACTCACTGTCTTTTTTATCATATTCAGAATGGAATACACATATAACAACCAGATAATGCTACTGATTATTAACATTTAATACTTACCATAGCTATACCAAAATATTTTCAATCTTACCTGGAGCTAAACAAGCTATCTTGACCAAACTAATCATTAAAACTTGAAAGCTCATAACATTAGATAACATTCAAGAATAGTGGACAGAAGTATATAATGAATAAATCACAAATGAAAAGATATACTAAGAACACATTGTTTAACTTAAACCAAAATGAAATTATATACAAACCACACAACATCAAACCAAATATTACACAAAAAAAAGTATACTTGATAGCATCCAAGGAAGCTCTACTCCATTGAAGGACAAGGATGACGCTTTAGAAACTCCAAGGAGGCCCATAACAAGATCTCAAACCAAGGAGTTCAATGATAAGCTCAATGGGCTTCAATCGCTGATCCAAAGGTTTCTTATTGGGGAAGAAGAGCTCAAGCCCAAGGGAGAGGAATTGTCCAAATGCTACAATTATTTGGTGGCCCAAATTCAAGCCCAAGATGAGGAATTTTAAGGTCCAATTTCGTGCAAAAAAGGTCAAGAAGAGTCCAAGAATCAGCCACAACAAGAGTTGCTTTCTGCCCAAGTTTTGAGAGAAGACTAGTCAAACTTTCCAAGATTGTCAAGATTCTTTTCCTAGTTGGGATTTACCTTATTTATTTATTTATATATAGGTTATTAATATTTTCCTTAGTCTATTTATGGTCTCCTAAGTACCATTTAATGCTTTCCTAGAAGTACTAAATTTGTTCCTAGTTAGATTACTTTATTTCCTTTCTAGAGTAGGATTCCTTGTAATTGTTTTTTTAGGGTTTGGCTTCTTGGACGTTTTTCCCTTCTCCTATATATAGGAGTCCTTTTCATTCATTAAAGACAATTTAGATTGATATTAATAATATTTGAGAGAGTTCTTTGAACCTTTGTGACTTGTTCTTTGAGAATTTATCTTTAAACCTTTACTAGTTTCATAGTTTAAGGTATAAAGTAACTTCTTCTTGTGATATCTTTGGTTTCTTTTTGGTATTCTTTAGAAGGTGATTAGTTTCTACATACTAATTATTGTCTTTAGTTACTCATAAAGCGGTCAAGATCCGAATCTATCGTTTTGATTCGTTTTCTCAAGTAAAGGCGTTAGATTTCTTCCATAAATCTATACGTTGTTACTTGGATCTTTTCAAGGCCTTAGAACATCTAATCTTTGGAAATTCGTGGATCTTTCCTTCGAATTTCCCATATCTTTATTTAGTTTTTTTGTTTCTTTTCTTTGTGCTTCCGCATTCTAATATTTAATTCTCTATTTGTGATCTCCCTTAACCTTGCTGTTATCAATACTACAATGAAAATGGATACAAAAATGAATGACGAACGATATTGATTGAGGTTTCCAAATTTTGATTAATGGACAACACCAAAACAAATAAAGCAACACTTAGAAAGAAAAGAGGACAATCAGATTCCTAGCCACATTTTGAAGCAAAAATAGTTCTACCATGTAAGGACTAGACACATATTTATAGATAAGATAACAATAAGTCTATGAGCCAAGTTACAACAAGATTATGACTAATTACAAACATAACATCACCAGTTGAAATACAAAAGACATGGACAACACTAAAGTTATGCAAGAATAGAGAGGAATTCTACGAGATTAAACTGACACAATTAAAGTCTATAACAATGAATCAAGAACGAAAGAAAATACAACCAAGACTACGAGTGAACACTGAAGAAACATAAATGTATAGCTAGTGCATTCAAAATCAAAACCGAACGAACATCAAATAAACTAGAGCAAAACAAGACAGAGATTCAGCTAGCTTTTAGAACAAGCTTAGGTCACATCGAAGCTAAGAAACTAATTTAGAATAGCATTTCACCATTTCACATACAGCAGTTCATATGATTCTTTGTTCCAAGACAAAGAGAGAAAAGTTGCCTCAGAAGTTGGATGAAAGAGATCTCTAAGACTTCACCACTCATCATGCAAAATTTGGAAATATACAAACCTAGATATTGTGTTCAAGTGTCATATGTTCTATGAGAAGGGAACTAGTTTGCTGATTTTTTTAACTAACAGAGGTTTTGATTGTGCAGGTACTATTTAATAAAATAACTCTCAAGAACTCCCATTTGAAGATAAAAAGATTCTGAACACAGATAAACAACAAAGTCCAAGTATTTGATTCAAGGCGATAAGACAAATGGAACCAAAAATATAGTCTATACTGGTAGAAGAACTACTACTACAAATTGCGAGTTCAATTGGCGGGCAGATCTATTAAAAATAAAGACGAGAAACACTAGTAATGAAATCAGCCATAGTTAGAGCTCTTGCTAGAGCTTTAGTCGATGTAAATGGACAATAACTAACTGAGCATCTTTACATGTGAACTATACTCACATCCAAAATAATTGAGTTCACATGCTTTCCTGATTATTTTTTGTCTCTTGGAATTCTACCATTCAACACAATATTTACGAAGCAAGAAAACTCAAACAATAGCGTCAAATCATAAAGATGAGTAGTACTATGTGGTAAGGTAATTTCAGCATTACCAGATACCCTTGATGATTGGGTACTCCTTCTTGACCGCTATTTTGGTCGGGAACTTGTAAGAATTAAGACATTAGTTAACAATCATTTTATAGGATTAAAATTTCATTAAAAAATTCTAAGACTTGTAAAATATGATTGGTGTTCATTTGAAGTGCCATTGATATCTTGAGGAAGAGATTCATTAGGAGCATACTTTTGCATGAATTGTCTCATTTGGAGTAATTATGATTGCAGGTTCTCGTGATTTTGGTTCATCAGATCCATTTCATCATTTTGTTTTTCCTCTAACTCAATTATTTCTTGTTCTAAACTTTGTCCTGATTAGGTGTTCAACTAATGGACTCCACCAAGGGTGGTATTATGGTTCAGAATGGTTCAGAATCATCTTTTGTGGCAGATGTGAAAGCCAAGAAACATCTTGATCCAATTTTGGTAGAATTAAAAGAAGCGGTGCTTAAGAAATCCGTTGAGGCTTTCTCCCAAGGGTAGATGGTGTACATAGATATCAAGGTCGTTTGCGTGTTCCAAATGTTGATGACTTGAGGGAACAGATCTTGTCAGAAACCCATAGTTCACGGTATTCCATTCACCCGGGAGCCACTAAGATGTACCATGATTTGCGAGAGGTCTATTTGTGGAATGGGATGAAGAAAGATATTGCGGGACTTGTGGCTAACTGTCCAAATTGCCAACAAGTGAAAGTTGAGCATTAGAAATCGGGAGGTTTGTCCCAAGATATTAGCATTCGTACTTGGAAGTGGGAAAATTTGAACATAGACTTTATAGTTGGTTTGACTCGCATCCGGCGACAACATGATTCGCATATCAGATGACGAAATTGGCTCATTTCCTTCACGTCAAGGTTTTCTATTCGGCGGAGGACTATGCCAAGTTATACTTAAGAGAAATGGTAAAGTTACATGGAGTGCCTTTGTACATTATTTCCAATCGTGGCACACAATTCACTTCTCAGCTTTGGAAGTTTTTCCAAATGGGTCTTGGTACTCGTGTTAAGCTTAGTACGAACTTTCATCCCCAAACCGATGGGCAAGCGGAGCGCACTATCCAAACTTTTAAAGATATGTTACGGGCTTGCGTGATTGATTTTAAGGGTAATTGGGATGACCATTTGCCATTGATTGAGTTTGCTTATAATAAGAGCTATCACTCGAGTATTGATATGGATCCATTTGAGACCTTATATGGTAGGAGGTGAAGAACTCTTATAGGATGGTTTGAGGTGGGTTAAGTTTCCCTAATAGGTCCTGAGTTAGTACATAAAGCCATAGAGAAAGTTCAACTTATAAGAGAAAGGTCGAAAATGGCTCAAAGTCGGCAAAAGTCATATTCCGATGTGAGAAGAAGGGCTCTTGAGTTTAATATTCATGATTGGGTTTACTTGAAAATCTCACCCATGAAAGGTGTAATGAGGTTTGGTAAAAAGGGAAGCTTAGGCCCCAATATGTAGGCCCATATCAAACAATGAGATGTGTTAGTAAGGTTGCCTATGAGCTAGATTTGCCAAATGAGTTTGCATCGATGCATCCGGATTTCCATGTCTCTATGCTTAAGAAGTTTGTTGGAGATCTGACATCCATAGTTCTCTTAGAAGGGTTGGGAATTGATGAAAGTCTTTCTTATGAGGAAGTCCCGGTTAAGATTTTAGACCGGCAAGTTAAGGAGTTAAGAAAGAAGGAAGTTGCTTCCGTGAAAGTATTGTTGAGGAATCATTTAGTTGAGGGTGCTACTTGGGAGGTCAAGGTAGATATGATGTCCCAATATCCTATCTCTTTTCTTATACTCCTACTCTAGCTTGAGGTAATTAGTTCCTCATTGTTTGTTCTTTGTTTTGGAGTCATTTGTTTTATGTGTTTCCAGGATCTCCTTATGTTATGCATATTCATGAAAAATTTTGTTTTGAAAGAAAATGAGTTTATATGATTGATTTTACTCATGTTGTTGTGCATTCAGTATGAATTACCTATAGACTTCATGAGATGAATTGATGAACATGCTTTAGCTTGGAGTTGATATTTCCTCCTTGGATATATGCCTTTGAATATAGATTGCATATAGGCTCCATGAGATTGTGTTGAGCACGCTTTTAGCTTGGAGATGGTAGTTCCTCCATGAAGATGAGAAATCTTGAAATTCATGCATATTGGTTTGGTAGGTCTAGTTCCTACTTTCCTTATGATGCATTGAGTATGTTTAGGTTGGAGTTGTTGTTTCCTCCTTGGTTTTGTGCATTTTGATGAGATTACATGCATGATGGACTGCTAGTATTGAGTCTTTTCTTTCAAGAGGTGTCTAAAATTCCATTCGACGACGAATGTTCCCAAGGGAGAGACAATGTAACACCTCGAAATCTAGTAGTCTAAGCATAGTGTAAAGTGTCAAGCCTTGAGCCAAAGAATTGAGCTGGGGCAACCTTCACGAGGACCAATATGGGTCCTAAAGGGCACCACGAGTCGTGGTGCTACCCATGGAAGCTCACAATGACTAGCCAAGTGATGCTCATCTTCCACGACCTCCATGACACCTCGTTGTGGGGACCACGGGTCGTGATGACACTTACGGAAGGTGAGGCAGTGTACTCAATTAGGTAGTCTCCTTCCACGAGCCACCAAACGGCTCATGAAGGCCACCACGGGCCGTTGGAGGAATCGTGAGCATGAGTTGAGCGTGCTGGGCTAAGTGGTGGCAAAACCTACCCACTGGTCATTTGTGGTAAAAAAAAAAAACTCACAAGATTCCATAAGGTTGAGGTTATTATCGTTATCTTTTACGAGTGAAGCTACTAGGTTGTTGACGGAATTGTTAAATAATCCTATCACTTCTTGAGAGGAGTTCTCTAAAGCCATCTTAGAGAGATTTTTTTCCCCCATCAAAGAAGGTAAAGCTTAAGGACCGGATCAATAGCTTTAAGAGAATTAATGGTGGACCTCTACATGAGCCATCGTTGTGGTTCTTGAAATTACTCTTGACATTCCAACACATGGTGTCCTAGACCATTTGCTGGTTCGATACTTCTATTGTAACCATGATTGAATAAACAAAGGTATGGCTGATCAGCTTGCCCAAGGTGTACTGATATGACAAGTAGAATTTTCGTTACTCTATGACATGACAAAAGTGAACCAAACATGACATACTATGACGGATTAAATGTCTTCTCTACTACTGGGCATGAGCAAAGAAAAAATCAAGAAAGAGCTTGAGCGAGATGAGAACATGGACAAAATGATGACTCAAATCGATTTATTGTCCAAGAATTTCATGGAAGGTGGATTGAAATCAGTGGATGCGGTTGAATAAAAGAACATGACGAATAAAATATCAAAATTTTACTTCTTTTCGTAACAATTAAAAAATGGCCGAATATTACGTAAATGCCCTAAAATGGCCGAAAAATCAACAAAAATACATAAACGATAGAAAAAACACTTCAAAAAACTTTCAACTTGCACCAATGACCTTAGAATATCATGACGAATAAAAGATCAAAATTTACTTCTTTTCAAAACTATTTGAAAATGGCTGAGTATGACGTAAATGCCCAGATATGGCCGAAAAATCAAGAAAAATACATAAACAATACAAAAAATGCCTCAAAATAAATTCGACTTGCACCAATGACCTTAGAATATCGTGACAAATAACATATCAAAATTTTACTTTTTTTCATAACTGTCCGAAAATGGCCGAGTATTACGTAAATGTCTGAAGATGGCCAAAAAAATAAGAAAAATGCATAACGCCTCAAAAAATTTTGACTTACACCAATGACCTTAGAATATCGTGACGAAAAAAAGATCAAAATTTTACTTCTTTTTGTAACTGTCCGAAAATAGATGAAAAATCAATCAAATTACATAAACAATACAAAAAACATCTCAAAAAAATTTTGACTTGCACCAATGACCTTAGATTATCGTGATGAATAATAGATCAAAATGTTACTTCTTTTCGTAACTATTCAAAAATGGCGGAATATTACTAAATTTTCAAAAATGGCCAAAAACAAGAAAATTACATAAACAATACAAAAAATGCCTCAAAAAAATTTCGACTTGCACCAATGACCATAGAATATCGTGATGAATTAAAGATCAAAGTTTTACTTATTTTTGTAACTGTCCGAAAATGGCCGAATATTACGTAAATGCCCAAAAAGTAAAGAAAATACATAAACAATACAAAAAAACACCAAAAATTTTTTGACTTTCACCAATGACCTTAGAATATCGTGAAGAATAAATGATCAAAATTTTACGTCTTTTCGTAATTATCCAAAAATGGCCGAATATTACGTAAATGTCTAAAAATTGATGTAAAATCAAGAAAAATACATTAACAAAACAAAAAAAGCCTCAAAAAAATTTCGACTTGCACCAATGACCATAGAATATCGTGACGAATATAAAATCAAAGTTTTACTTCTTATCGTAACTGTTCGAAAATGGCCAAATATTACATAAATTCTCAAAATATCAAGATTTACGACTGGTAGCGCTCTCTATTGCATCTCCCTAAACCTTGTTAACCTCGACCGTCGTCAATGGAATTTCCGGCCCCTGGCCAGTCCCCTCAAGTGACTAGTCAGTTCTCTATAACCTCACCAGACCAATTTCCACATCTATACCATCCTAAGAGTCCCAACAAGTTAGCCAAAACCAATACCCCTAGTCAAGGTACCAATCCTATTAATTTTCCTAGCATATTTATAGAGTTAACTACGTGTTATCACAAGAGACTAGATGACAAGGAGACTAAGGTAATGAAGTCGACTATTAACAATGCTGAGGAGAATAATTCCAAAGTTAAAATATTCTGATCTGTTGAAAGGTGATAATTTATACATTGGCAAAAGAAACACATTGCGGTCGATCACTATAAAGCATATTTCTTTGGTAAATGGAATACCTCGTGTTATTTGGATAGAGGAGGAGGTAGAAAAGATGAATATCATGGAAAATCTGCAGTTAGCCGTAGATGGGAAATTTTCATATGGTTTGCCTGAACTAGAAGAATTGAGAATTTAAATTCCCAAACAATGTGGTATAAAAGGGGATTGTCGGATTGGGATTTTGAGGAACAAACACATTCTGATAAGATTAAATAGAATGGAGGATTTTGTGAACAACATGCCTAAAATTGTTTATTACATTATGGCAAAGGACGGGTATGCCCATCAAATGCTGCCTCTAATCTATGACTCCAAATTTAAGTCGGAGGAGGAGACAACTCAGGTAATGGTCTGGATTTTCTTCCCTAATTTATTGCCTACTTTCTTTGGAAATGAATTTTTGTTTATAATTGCAGTTGTTGTGGGTAAGACAATCCATCTTGATAAAGCCACAATCAACAAGACTCGACACAGATGTGCAAGAGTGAAAGTACAAGTTGACTTAGCAACAGATTTTCCTAGGCAGGTGGAGATTAAAGTGAATTATAACATGGTTAGAATAGTAGCTATCACAGTTCAGTATGATGTTTTACCCAAATACTGTAAAACATGAAAACTTCAAGGTCACTCAGAAGTGGACTATAGAGTAATTCACCCAGAGTTAAGAGAATTGTTTGAATCAAAACAGAATAACGAAAATTAGAATGGAGATGAAGAGAAACCTGGAGAAGATAAACAAAAGAAGGTTAGAAGAGGAAAGTTTCAAGACATGTGGTGGAATCCCACAAAACAAAGATTAAAAAGGATACCAACACTGGAGAATATTTGCTTGATGTTGAGAAGGATCAACCAGAAGCAGCAAAATGTATTCATCTAAACAATAATTTTAGCACTTTGCAGGAACAAGGAGAAGAAGGAACAATGATAGACAATGATAATCAATATGACACAAGAGAAGAAAATCCGACAAAAGGGAATTAAAAATTCATAAATATACAGGATTCTCACATTAATTATAAATATCAAATGATTATTAACAAATCTCATGAGAGGAATTCAGTGGTGGAGAAGCAGTTGAGGTCAAGAGTGGTAAGGGATCAGCAGGTCCCTGTACAAATAGTGGTAAACAGTGAGTTCATTGATGAAGCTGTAAATGATATAGAAGATGTAATGAGTGATACATTAATAGCACAGGCAGATATAGTTGAAAGATCATTACCAATGGGGACAGAGAATGAGCAACAAAGATAAGAGTTGATATTGTCTTTGGCAAATGCAAAGTATCATGAACCTAATCAAGTGTATGATGAAATGGATGTTAATGAGAATTTGGGGATATCTTCTTATCCTTAAAGAAGCATTACTCAGTAGGTACTTCAACAGGGGAATAATATGCAAACACCGACTAATCCTCAAACATTAATTCCCTACACAAAAACAAGGCCAATCAGCAATTTGCATGAGTTAGTCTCACACCAGATACAACAAACTGAAATCAGTGGTGACAAGGAACAGGAGAGTATGAAAAAGGGTGGAGGACTGGGAGGAAGATGAAAATCATGGTATAGAGATGAAGGTGCATTAGGAAGCAGACATATCACCTCAATCATCCACAAAGAACAACAAATCAAGGAATAAGGTAGAGAACAAACCTACTAGGGTGAATCCTAAAATTTCAAGAAAAGCAACATTTAAATGATAATGAAGGCTCTGTTTTGGAATGTGAGGTTTGTTAGAACCCAGCATTCATTCAATAGAATTCAAATGTTTCACAAATATCATAAGTTTGCTATAATTGCTTTAATGGAGCCATTTCAAGAAGCCAAGATTACACATAAGTACAAGAGAAGACTGGGCATGTAGTATGCAAACTACAATACAAATGGAGAAATATGGGTGTTTTTTCAGGAACACATTCAGATTGGAGTGCTATCTGACACAGAATCGCAACTGACATTACAATTGACTTTTCACGAGTTAGGTGAATCTTTGATTACTGCCATTGTCTATGCCAAATGCGACAATCAAGAAAGGCTAACTCTTTGGAATTATATCTATTCTATTTATCACAACATGAATCACCTATGGATAGTTGGTGGTGATTTTAATGCAATCTTTTCTGATGGTGAAAAGATAGGGGGCTTCCAGTGACATCTAATGAGTTGACGATTTTGCTTTTTGTGTTAAATCTTGTGACTTACTGGACATCAACTTCAAAGGGAGCCCATTCACATGGTGGAATGGCAAAATGGATAGTGATTGCATCTTTAAAAGGCTGGACAGAATTCTGATTAATCAAGAGTGCATAGGCATGGCTGGTCATTTGGAAGTGGAGAATCTAGCTAGAATAGGGTCAGATCATGCCCATTTATTACTATCTTGTGGTGGGCAGCAACTTCATATTAGAAAACCATTCAAATTTTTGATATTTTGGGTTTAAGAGGCTGACTTTATGGAGGTGGTGAAAAGAAGTTGGGTTTCTCAAGAAGACTCTGATATTATTATTGCTATTAAGCATAAATGAAGAATACTAAGTGTGCTTTTGCTTGTTGGAGCAAAGTAATATTTAGATATATATTCAAACAACTACTCATTAGAGAGGAAATTGTGAGACTCAAAGAAGAACTATTTGAAGAACATCCTACTACTACTAATAGACTAGTACTTCAAAAGGCTCAGGTTGAATTGAAGAGATATTTGCACTTTGAAGAGGAGTTTTGGAGACAGAAGGCAAGGATTCAGTGGTTCTCGGAAGAAGACAGAAATATTAGATTTTTCCATAGTCTAGTAAAAGGGAGGAGAAAGACATTATCACTATCCAGAATTATCAAAGAAAATGGGCAATGGGTGGAATGAAAAAAGCAGGTGGCTGATGAGTCAGAGATTCGAACTCGTTTAGGGCTTTGTTTATATAGATATAGTGTCCTCAAATGCTTAATTTGTGCCATAAACTGATGTTAAATTCTTGATTTTCAGATATATGGATTGAGGAACAAAGCAAGGACACTAACAGGCAAAAAGGAACAAAACAAATGAAGAAACGAAAAAAGGCAAGCCTGGTGATCGCCGAGAGCACTTAGCGAATTGTCGAGTGGATAGCCTGACCACCTAAAGTTCCAGTGTGCCAGCACTAAGGGAAGAAACCAATTCAGAGACAAAAAGGAGTAGCCGATGAATTGTCGAGCGATTTCGCGACGCAAAGAGAGAAAGCCCAAAGTTACATAACATGAGGATGTTGAATGCCAAGGCAAAAAGGCGATGGAACAGATCAATGGGCGGTTCGCTGAGTGGTTAGGCGAGCCCAACTTACTTCGCCAAACGGCCCTTTGTGGTTTATTTTTGGCTACTATAAATTAGATTTTGAACATTTATTTTAGCATGTTGGACAGAGTAGACTTTTGGTTTTGAATACGAATTTAGCTCAGAACATTTTTCTCTGTAGTTTTTCATAGTTTCGAAGAATTTTAGAGGTTCAATTTGGAGATTTTGGAAGTGAGTTTCGAATATTCTACAAATTGAAGCATTGTAAAGACTAGATCACTCTTACCCAGTTGATGGCTAATCGATTCAGTAATTGTTTTTACTCTTTTATGATGTTTGGCTAAAACCCCAAT
The DNA here is from genome assembly GCF_019186545.1 of Solanum stenotomum. Lineage (NCBI taxonomy): Eukaryota > Viridiplantae > Streptophyta > Magnoliopsida > Solanales > Solanaceae > Solanum > Solanum stenotomum. The sequence goes on along the minus strand of NC_064289.1, from coordinate 40,419,761 downwards.
TCTTGGGGTGTGATCATGTGATTATGGGTTTATTTAAATTATGGGTATTGTTAATTACTAGTTTAAATGTTATTTTGAAGTGAGTTTAATCAGTGATTATGGTTTAATTTATGAATTGTAGTTGCAAATGCAATTCTAATTTTGTGTTCTTGGCTTGCTCAAAAGAGAGGTTTTAGAACTAAGATTATTGATTTATTATTTGTAGGTATTGGGTTGAGCTGGGTTTAGCTCGAGAGAGTGAATCTTAAACCCAATCCTACCCATCTAGCTCGAGAGATTGGATGAATTAAGGTATGGGTTGTTCTTCATTGTTATGCTTGTTGATGTTCGAAAGAAATCACCTTATTTGGGGTAGCAATTTGAGAGAAAGCTATCTCCCTTATAGTCTAGCCTACTCACTGATTTTTAGTTTTTTACTAGTAGTTTCAATCACCCATATATTTATATTTGCCTATAATCGATCACATCCCGAGAATCCCTCTCCCTATTGTTATTTCAAACTGTTTGTGATTTCCTTGTAGTTGATAACTGATGATTCCACAAATTGGACTCATTTAGGGCTTTATTTTGATAAGAATAGTGTCCTCGAATGATTATTTTGTCTAAATATCTTATGAAAACTCCTAAGTTTCAGGTATTTGATCTTTTAGTGAAAGTATGGACACTTAGGTGCAAAAAGGAACAAAAAGGCTGAAAAGAATGATGAAGCTGAAGCCCGAGCATCGCCAAGCACACTTGGCGATTCGCCAAATGGATTTACTCCGCCCTTTGTACCAGTATGCGAAGCCCTGAAGGAGAAAGATCAAAAAGGCGATGAAAGGAGCAGTCGGCGCTTTGCTGAATAGTTCCGCGAAGCAGTACTATACCGCCCAATGGTCCAGAATGTAAAGGTGTTGAAGGCAAGCACGCAACGGCAATGAGACAGACGAAAGGCGAGTCACCAAAGTCATTCGGCGACATCGACTAACTTCACCGAAAGATCCGCCAGCGCTATTTTCTGAAGTCTATAAATACTGAACTTATTATTATTTTTAAGGATTCGAAACTTTTATTTTAATTTCCAGAATAGAATAGTACTTTTTAGATATTTTTTCTCAAGTTTGGAGAGGGTTTTTGGGAACTTGAAGAAAGGAGTTCATCTTCCCCAAGTTGGAAGTGGGTCTTCTCTATTCTTCTTCCTTTGCTTAAATTAAGGTTTAATTTCTTACACTCATTTGATTTTACTATCATTTTAGGTGTATTTTGTTATTTCTTGATGTATGGCTAAAAACCCGCATTCTTGGGGTGTGATTTAGCAAATATGTGTTGATATTATCGTTTGGTCTTGCTTGTTGATAGGTTAGATGTAGTTTAATGGTGATTTCACTTAGTGGTTGTGGTTTAATCTAAAGGGTTTGTAGTTTCAAATATAAAGCCACTCATGTGTTTTCGGCTTGCCCAAAAGGGAGGTCACGAAACCAAGACCACTAGACTGATGGCCTAAGGAGTGGGTCGATATGAGGTTCAACCCGAGAGGGTGAGCCCTAGTCCCATATCCTAACACTTAGCTCGAGAGAGTGAGTGGGGTAAGGTGTAGGCTGGTCTTCATGCGGCAAATGGGTGTCCGAGAGGAACGCATTTGAAACGGTGTAAGTTGCCTGAGGGGGAACTTATTTCCATTTAAAGCTTAGCCTAATCACTATTATCTTACAAATTTCTTGTCAAAAGCGTGTACCCAACTATTTATCTCAACTTGTATTATGGTCACACCCAAGAACATTTCCCCATACTTGATTCTCTTGTTAATTTTTGCTGCTTTTACTACTTGTAACAAAACCCCCAAATCGATATTTGACACTTTCGTGTCACCCCCTTTATTTACAATGTTTTTGTTCGTTAATGTCTTTAGCTACGACTAGTTAGAGCTTAATTTTATTTTTCTATCAATTCTCAAAACCACTCCCTTGGGACACGACCCCAACCTTTAGTTAGGTTACTATACTATCGACGATGGTAGAAACTCATACCATAGGTTAGTGTCGTTGGTCACGATAAGCATCAAAATGGCACCACTGCCGGGGAGTGGTGTTATTTGAGAATTTTTGGATTAGTAGAGTTTTTGTTCTTCTTAGTTGTAGTTTACTAATTTAACTTGTAGTTTTGTTATCTTGTCTATATTGAAGCAGAGGAAATGAGTATGGCGAGCTGCCCTCAAGAGCTAATGGAGTTTCTTCCATTAGAGGTAATGATATTCCGGGAGCATATCCTCACCTTTAAGCAATTAGAGGGTGAACGGGTCCACAAGTCATGGGCAAGGTTTAACGAACTGATCAATCAATGCCTAATTCATGGCATTCCCAACATAGCTCTCCTTGACTGTTTCTACAAAAGTTTTGGTCCTGGAAGCAAGATGTTGGTCGACCAACTCATTCCGGGAGGCATTGCAAAACAACCATATGTGATAGTAGCCCAGCTGCTTAATCAAATGACTAAAACGAACCAAGAACTAGAAAAGTACTTCATGTTGGCCGCCCTAATGACTCGGATGGATGAGTTGGCTAAGAAGATGGGAAAAATTGAAATCCAGTGTAAGAGGAAGGATAAATGCGTCCCTCCTCATGAGCAAAGAAGTCTCAAGGACAATAAGGTTAAACGCCTTGAGGAATGCTCTGAATCATTGTCCACAAGGTTACTGAGCAAGATAGAGAGCTGAAAGGATTGAAGAAAGACATTGAAGGAATGAAGCGGATGATTTGGTGTCATTCCAAAGTCGTCCAACTGCTCGAGGACCTAATGAGTAATGAGTTGCCTCAACTCCATCAACAGAGAAACATGGGGTGGCCTAATGAAGACCTGGCCAACCCCAACAACGAAACTTGAGCAAAGATTTGTGTCGTGCCACAATGGTAAACAAGGCGCTTCTTGGGAGGCAACCCAAGGTCTTAAATGGTTAGGATTTTACTTTTATTAATAATGGTGTGTTGTGTTGTAGGTTAAAACGAGGAAAGTGCGGAAAACTTCTGGTTGGCGAGCAGAAAGTCCATTCTGCAAGTCGCCAAACAGGTCTACGAGCCTGACTGGATCCGCCGTTTGGCTCAATACGAGAGTCATACAAAGCCTGTAAAAGTCAGCGGATTCGAAAAGCAACTTGGCGCATCGCTAAAAGGTTTGGCGATCTCGATGCAGACTGCCGAATTCACCCACTGGAAATTGAAGTATTCTAAAGGTAGGGCTGGATAAATGACCACTCGACGAATCGCTGAGTAGGTGGGCGAGTGTGACTAACGTCGTCGAATGGACACAAATTGAAAAGCATATATGACCAATGGTCACACTTCTTCATTCTTTCTCACTCTTAAACTCCATAACTTCACACCAAGGTAGTAATTTACAATTTCTCACTTTAAATTAATATTTTAGTAGCGGATTAGTGGTTGGAACTCGGATTTTCGTTGCCGCCTACCATTACAACTTGGTTTACTCAGCAAAAAGGTTTGTTTCTGAAAACTCTTCGTCCGCTCTCGAAAATGTAGACCTCAACTGCAACCTAAGAGTCCACTAATGCGTGTTAAATCTCTTTGATATGAGTAGACATTTTCAAAAGCATGTACCCAACTATTTATCTCAACTTTTATTGCGGTCACACCCCAAGAACATTTCCCCATACTTGATTCTCTTCTTAATTCTTGCTACTTTTACAAAAACCCCAAATCGATATTTGACACTTTCGTGTCACCCCCTTTTTTTACAATGTTTTTGTTCGTTAATGTCTTTAGCTACGACTATTTAGAGCTTAATTTTATTTGTCTAACAATTCTCGAAACCACTCTCTTGGGACACAACCCAACCTTTAGTTGGGTTATATACTATCGACGATCGTAGACACTCAACCGTAGGTTAGTGTCGTTGGTCACGATAAGCATCAATAATTAAAAACCAAAACCCCCATCTTATATTTGTGTCACCCCTTTAATTTGATTAATGTCTTTTTTCGATAATTTCTATTCCCATGGCTGAGTAGAAAACATTTGTACTTCCCAATTGAATTTGAACATGTACCGCTCCATGTGGGATTCGACCACAACTTAATTGTTGGGTTTTATACTTATTGACAATCGTCGACACCTATAATTGGATGAGGTGTGCTTGAAACGTTAAATCAAAATGGCACCGTTGTCGGGGAGTGGTGTTGTTTGAAATTCTTTTGGTGAAGTTGAATTGTGTTCTTTTTAGTTATAGTTGAATCTACTTTCTTTAGTTTTGGTTTTGTGTTGCTTGTGTTAAACAGAGGAGGAAATAAGCGTTAACGGAAGTAATGGTAACCAAGTGGGCTAACAAGATGATGTCGGGAACCTCAATGACGTCAATAACCCAAACGTCAATGACCCAGTCCAAATGGGTGGTGTTGGAGCCATTCGTTTACCTCCAGTTGAAGGCAACGTTGTTTTTCACATCACATGCACCATGCTTCATCTCCTACAACTTAAGGGTTTATTTGGGGGACTTTCTCATCAGTATCCCCATGAGCATATTAGAAATTCTATTGATGTCAGTTGACCGTTCTTTTTTAAGAACATATTGCAAGAATCTGTCTATTTGAGGTTGCTCCCATTTTGTCTAATGGGCGAGGCAAGCAAGTGGTTTGTTGTGTTGCTAAAAGATTCCATCACTTCTTGGATGGAGTTGATCACAGTATTCCAAGTGAGATTTTTCCCTCCATCAAAGATAATGATACTTAGGGATAGCATCCAAAATTTCAAACGCTTTGAAGGTGAGTCAATCCACGAGACGTGGTTGAGGTTTAAGAAGTTGTTGCTACAATGCCCAACTCATGGATTGCCCAACAACCTGTTGTTGCAATACTTCTATAGGACCCTAGACTCGGTGAACAAAGGAGTTGCTAATTAACTTATTCAAGGTGGTATAATGCAAGAACCCTATGAAGTAGCTTCCCAATTCCTTGATTGCATGACCAAAATCAACAGGGCATGGTACACTAATGACGACCAAGTCTCCCCTCTCAACTTTAGAATGACAAAGGATAAGATAGAAAAAGATCAAGAGAGAGACAAAAACATGGCAAAGATGATGACCCAGCTGGATATCTTGTCTAAAAATGTCATTGGTGTTTGTACGAAGAGTGTTAATGTTATGGGTGTTGGAGGGGTAAACCCCGATGAAGCCCAATTTGAAGTGGAATACAACAAGAAAGTGAACTTCCTAGCCAACCAAGGAGGAGGTTATCGTGTAAACTACCCAATACCGGGTGGAAATCAGGGTTGTCATAGAGATGAAGGCTGGAGAGACCGTGACAGAGATTGGTGTGATCTTAACGCCACTTGGAAGGAAAGATAGGGGAAGAAAGATAGGTATGTTCCTCCCCATGAACGTCAAAAGCTCAATGATTTTGAGGGTGGCCGTACAAAAAATATTCTCTCACGCATTCTCAACAAGGTTGAAAGGTTCAATAAAGTGTTGAAAGAAATAAAAGAAGATGTATTCACTCTCAACCAGACTCAGTCTCAATAAAGCAGCTGGAATGAGTACTTGCGTCGTGCCACGACGTTAACTAAGACACTTCTTGAGAGGCAATCCAAGTTATTAAGCTTAAAGTTTGATTATGAATAACGGGTCTTGATTGTGCAGGTTGAAAAGTGAAATGTGTTTGAAAATAGGTGTTTTGGTGAGCCAAGAGTCCAGTCGATGACTCACCGAAGAGGTCGGTGAGCCCGACTTGGACCGCCGTTGGACCCACAAATCATAAAGTGGATGTCTGTAAATTTGGTGGGCCATTTGCTGAATTGGTGACTCACAAAACAGATCTGTGAGCCCAATGTCTTACACCATTTGGACCTTTAAATTGACTGGAGGTCCTGTTAAATTTGGCGAGGTTAGTCACCACTCGACGCATCGCCGAGTGGTTCGACGTGGTCGACTAATACCGCCAAAAGAGCTGCGAAGTGAAAAGTTTTAAAAGGCCAAATGGTTTAAAATTTCAAAATCTTTCATATTCTCTCATTTTAAACCCCGTAAACTATCACCCATGCTTTAGATCTTCCATACTTTCTTGTGTTTATTCGATTTTTGTGTTTTATCTCGTGCTCGAATTTGGGTTACTTTGCCGCCTAGCTTATCAAATTCTCAATTCGGCATTTAGGTTGGTTTTCTGAACCCCATACCTTAGATTAGTGGTTGAACTCAAATTCTTTTGGTAAATATGTGTTGTTTTGTGTTGAGTAATTGTTGAAATCATGTTTGATATGTCGGATTGCCTGTTTTCAGTTTCGAACTTATGCTTAAATGCTTAAAATGATGATTCCCCGTGTTTAATGTGTTAAAATTGATTATTTATTGTTGGGTTGCAGTTAATTTATATTGGGTTTAGTGGGGTGAAGTCTGAGTTGCCCCAAATTGTGCCAAATGATGGAGCATTTGACGTCATTCTTAAGGGCAAAAGTCGTCAAATGGCCAATTTTGGTCAAATCAAGGGAAGTATGAGTTCCTTGAAGGAATGGGTCCTATGATTCTGGTTTTAATTGAGTGATGTTTATGTTTGATTTTGATTTCGGGGGCTGTGGGCTTGATTTTGGGAAACGGGGTTGAAATTTGGCACGTTAGGCAGTTTGGCAAGCTGGGTTGAGCTCGCCGAATAGTTCGACAGTTCGCCAATGCCCCCCTTTGTTACCTTGAATTTCTTCATTTGGCTTGGTTGAATCTGAAACTTTTGGCGAGAACCCTTAGCTCGCCGAAAGTTTCCTTTGATCTCCCTTGCCGAGTGGTATCGGTGATTTGCTGAGTGGTGTCGGTGATTTGCCAAAGGACCCTGAACATCACCGACATGCCTTATTTCTGGGAATTTTTCAAGCTGGTCCTTTCGGCGAGCCTGATCTGGCTCGCCTAAGTGACTCGGTGACTCACCGACTTGCTCTGTGAGTCTTCCTGCAACTTTCTTTAATAATTTCTAACACTTTTTGATGTATTTTTCATATATGGATAGACCCAAAGTACTAGGACGAGACATGCCGCCCCGCAAGCGGACAAAAGGAATCATCATGAATGAGGATGCAGCGGCATCCAAACCAAAGGCAACCAAACTTTCTACCACGGGTGGGAAAGGCAAAGGAAAGGGTAAGGCACTCGCAGCTGAGTCACCGGACATCAGCTCCGACAGTGAGGGAGTCTATGCAACTCACCTCACAACATCTGAAAGCGAGGGGGAACACCAGGATCCTCAGGCTATCATCTCTAAGCCTGAGGATTACCAACTGTTATTTGCCCGGAGAGCTGAAATGCGCTCCACGAGGATGCATTATACGTCTAGGATCCGGGTGCCTCAGACCACTTATCTTTCTCCAGTTCCAGATCAGACTGTGGTCCTAGCACCACTTAAACATGGTCCTCCTCCTCGGTCTCTCGACAGACTAAAGGCCAAGGGATTGAGGACTATCATCGATGAGAAGAGATTGTCCATAGATGGTGTGGTGGACAGATATCCAGAGATATAGAGCACCTTGGATTCCCATAACTTCTAGCTTTTTACTAAACCCTGGGACCCTTACATTCCTAATTGGGTCTGGGAGTTTTACACTGCCTATGGAGCTTTGGTGCCACAGGGAAAGAGGAAGGCTGCTACCTTCAAGCTAGTAGACTATGTAGTTGTCAGGAAAGGATGGTAAAATGTGACAGTGATGATATAAATGTTGTTTTGGAATGCACTAACAACATTAGAGATGATTATCAGAGCATGATCAAAACTACGGCTTTGGAGGATATGAAAGGTTGGTTGGTCCCACTTTTATCGGACAGAACTCCAAAGTGGATTGAGGCAAGAGTGACAATCAAGAAGAAAAACCTCAATGTGGCAGTGAGGTACTAGTTCGGCTTCATCAGTAGCACAATCATGTTGTCCTAGAACGAGTCTATCCTCCACCACACAAAGGTGGCCTATATTTTATCTATCATCGCATGGAAGTGCATCAATCTAGGTGTCATCATTAGATAGGAGATGGCCATGGGAGCTAGGCATCAGCAGACATCGCTCCATTTTCCGATGTTGATCACCGAGTTGTGCAGGCAAGCTCGGGTGCCACGTGTGTCACGCCCCAAGCTACCCCCGAGACGCGGACACGGGACCTAGGACCACAAGTGATCCCAAGCTAACCCTGCTTGCATGATCATGAGCATACTAAAGATAATAAACTGATGCGGAAGCTAATTCATAAATAAATCTGAAAAGATGGGGAATACCCATATACTATAGCTGAATATATCAAATCTGAGAGTTTAATACAATAGAAATATCAAACTCAAAACACTAAGCTGAATCTAACTATGTCTGAAATAAGCCTCTAAACTAAATAAAAATGTTGGGACATGCCCCAACTAGATCTAGTAAAACTGAAACTAAAGACTAAAAATACTGAAAAGAAACTCATGACTATTGTCCTCGGAGAATGAGGACTCACCACTGATTCTGCTGAACTGGAGATCGGGAACCGATCTAAGCGTGATCTGGATACTGAGAACCTGAACCTACATCACGAGAAGATGTAGCGCACGTATGCGTCAGTACTTGAAAGGTACTGAGCATGCAGGATGGAGTAAAGCTGAAATAACATATAACTGAACAAAGCAATAAAGCAATGAAATAATCTGAACATGATATAGATACTGAAAATACTGAATACTGAGCTAACTGATGCAATGACCAAATTTATAACATGCTGAGACTGAATACTGACTGTACTGAAATATGGTCAATGCAATAGAGTCTGACTGAACTGTGGGAGCTACTAATAACCGACATAAAACCACATGAGCTAAATGTGGAGTCCGATGTATACGCCCCATCGAGAGGACCCAATATACCCTGCCAGAGGTATAGAGGCATGCTGGCGTGATCACTAAACTGATGTTGCCCACAGAGGGGACTTACACCTACGTGGCTCGTAGTTCTGGGACTATATGGGTACGCTGAAACCCTAGTCCAACTCGGTATTATGCTACTCCCAATGAATTAAGTGGTTAACTAGTTATGACTGAATTTCTGTAAATACTGGATAGCTCGAAACTGAACATGCAAACTGAGAATGCAACAATTAATCTGATAATGTTGCATTCATAAACTGAGGCATGTAAAACTGAATACTGAAATATCTGACCTAGCATGTGTTATTCAAGAACTGAAGAAATAAATAGCTAGGGTTCTGAAATTCATGCGATAAACTGAGCAATAACATGATAATCTGATTTGGAACATTTAAATAACTAATTCATACTGATCTGCTATAATTCTGGAAACCCTAGGTCTGTTCATAATCATGGAATCAAGAATCTTACAGAATTCTAGGGACCTAATGGGTGAAAGGAACTCACTAGTGAAATCCCACATACCTGGTGACGAATTCCACGGAGAAATCTTTCTATTTTGGGGATGGAACTGAAGAAACCTCGTTGCGTTCTTGAACTAGGGTTCTTGACCTTTTTCTCCTCTCTTGATTCTAATTTTCTATGTTTTGATTAATGAATTAACTTGGATAAGTTCTAGTTATGTTTCTAGGCTTAAACTGATTAAAACCTCATTATTTAGGGTTTAAACGACGTATCTTAGGGGTTAAACGAAATAGGAAAAGACCAAAAGACCCATGAATTAACTGCTATCGGAGTGATCGACGGAATGGGCCTACGGTCCATCAATCAATCGACGGTCAGTCGATTGGGTTCGTAGATCGAGTATGCCCGACAGGTCTTCACTAAAACAGGCATAACTTTTTAGTTGGAGGTCGGAATTTAGAAAACTCGGTGGCGTTGGAAAGATAATTCAATTATCTATCTAACCATAGGTTATGGGAAACATAATTCATTTTTTGCTAAGAGTTATGACCATCTGAAGTTGACCCATCAGAATTTTCAGCTAACTGGCTGCTAACCTTCGATCTACGGTCAGACCTACGGACCGTGGATCGAACAACGGTCCATGCTGGTCAACCGTAGTTCGTGTCACAGGCTGGGTAAAGGAGGTCTTGATCCACGGACACAAACCACGGACCGTGGTCTGATCTACGGTCCGTCGGTCTGTCCGTGGGTCGAGACTTAGCCAATTTTTTACTGAGCTGGCTGGGGAGGGGTTGCAATGGTGAACCACGGACCACCAGCACGGGCCGTGGTCTGACCTACGGTCCATGGATGGTGACCGTAAGTTGCACCGCAACGTCTCAAAATCTGCATTTTTTTCTGTTTCGAATACGGGGTGTTACATTATCTCCCCCTTGGGACCATTCGTCCTCGAATGAAGACTAAATTAGCTGAAATGGAGAGAGAGAGGGCTGCAATCCCTACCACTAAATACTGAGAACTGAATTTCTGACTGATCTGAGTTCCAAGGACATGCAAATACTCTGAAAATGCAAGTACAAACTGAAGGAACCTGATTCTAAGACTGAATTTACGCATGAATGACTGAAAAACTGAAGAGGAACTATTACGTCAAGCTGGAATGGAATCGGAAGGAAAGAGGTGAGGATACTTGGACTTCATGGCTGCTTCTGCTTCCCAAGTAGCTCCCTCTACTGACTGGCTCCTCCACAAAACCTTGACTGAAGCGACTTCTTTATTTCTCAACCTTCTAACCTGACGATCGAGAATCTCAACTGGTGCATCCTCATAAGAAAGACTATCTATCACGGCCACACTCTCTAATGGCACTATGGATGCTAGATCACCCACACACTTCTTCAATAGAGAAATGTGAAAGACTGGATGCACTGCTGCTAAATCTGCTGGCAACTCTAACTCACAAGCCACTTTACCAATCCTTTTCAAGATCCGGTAAGGGCCTACATATCTGGGACTGAGCTTCCCTTTCTTGCCAAATCTCATCACCCCTTTCATAGGTGACACTTTCAAGAAAACCCAATCATCAACTTGGAACTCTAGTTCCCTTCTTCTCACATCTGCATAAGAGTTCTGGCGACTCTGAGCAGTCTTGAGTCTATCTCTAATGACTTGCACTTTCTACATAGCATCAAGGACCGAATCAGGTCCTATCAAGGCTGCTTCACCTACTTCAAACCAACCAACTGGAGATCTACATCTACGCCCATACAATGCCTCNGAGAAGACTTAGTAACCCTATCAACAATCACCCAAATGGAGTCATGTTGTCTGCGAGTACGAGGTAAACCTGTGATGAAGTCCATGCTGATCACTTCCCACTTCCAAGTAGGAATGTCAATCTCTTGAGTCATACCTCCTGGTTTCTGATGTTCTACCTTTACTTGCTGGCAATTGGGGCACTTAGCCACAAAGTCTGCTATATCTCTTTTCATACCATTCCACCAATAGACTTCCCGTAGATCATGGTACATCTTAGTGGCGCCTGGATGAATAGAATATCTAAAATTGTGGGCTTCTGCGAGAATATGCTGTCTCAATTCACCCACATCAGGAACACACAATCTACCTTGATAGCGAAGTACACCATCTCCCCCTTGGGAGAAAACCTCCACTCTCTGATTGTGGACCGCACCCTTAAGTTCAAGCAAGATTGGATCATTGTCTTGCTTTTCCTTAACCTCTACTACCAAAGAAGATTCTGCCCCATTCTTAACCGTTACACCACTATCTGATATGCTCATAAGACGAACTCCTAGGCGAGCAAGTCTGTGAACATCCTTTGCTAACTCTCTCCTTTCTTCCTCAACATGTGCTACACTACCCATAGATAGTCTGCTAAGGGCATCTGCTACTACATTTGCCTTACTAGGATGGTAATGCACACTCATATCATAATCTTTGAGGAACTCTAGCCATCTTCTCTGGCGAAGATTCAACTCTTTCTAGGTGAACACATATTGAAGGCTCTTATGGTCTGTGAACACATCTACATGAACACCATACAAGTAATGTCTCCAAATCTTAAGTGCAAACACCACTACTGCTAACTCGAGGTCATGAGTTGGATAATTCTTCTCATGTACCTTAAGCTGTCTAGAAGCATAAGCTATAACCTTACCTCGCTGCATCAACACACAACCTAGGCCGACTCTGGATGTATCACAATAGATCACATAACCATCTGAAACCCTCTGGTAGAGTCAAGACAGGAGCTGTAGTCAACCTAGTTTTCAGTTCTGCAAAGCTTTTCTCACAATCATCTGACCATTGGAACTTAACCTTTTTCTGAGTTAACTTGGTCAATGGAGAGGCTATGGATGAAAATCCTTCCATAGACCGTTTGTAATAGCCCACTAGACCCAAGAAACTTCTGATATTTGTAGCAGAGGTAGGTCTGGGCCATTGTTTCACTACTTCTATCTTCTGGGAATCTACTCGAATTCCTTCACTAGACACAATATGCCCAAAGAAGGCAACTGATTGTAACCAAAACTCGCACTTGTTAAACTTTGCAAATAACTGGTGATCTTTGAGAGTTTGCAGAACAACTCTCAAATGACTTACATGTTCTTCTTCATTCCTAGAGTAAATGAGGATATCATCAATAAAGACGATAATGAACAAGTCCAAGTACTGCTTAAACACTCTGTTCATCAAATCCATGAAAGCTGCAGGAGCATTGGTTAGTCCAAATGACATAACTACAAATTCATAATGACCATACTGAGTTCTGAAGGCTGACTTCGAAATGTCACTATCTCTGACTCTAAGTTGATGATAACCTAATCTGAGGTCTATCTTTGAGAAATGACTAGCACCCTGAAGTTGGTCAAACAAGTCATCAATCCTGGGGATGGGATACTTATTCTTGATTGTGACTTTGTTCAACTGCCTATAGTCAATACACATTCTGAGAGAACCATCTTTCTTTTTCACGAACAACACTAGTGCACCCCATGGCGAAATACTAGGTCTGATGAAGCCCTTATCTAGAAGGTCTTTTAACTGCTCTTTCTGTTCCTTAAGCTCAGCTGGAGCCATTCTGTAAGGAGGGATAGAGATAGACTGGGTATCTGGAAGGAGATCAATTCCAAAGTCTATTTCCCTTTCGGGAGGAACTCCAGGAAGATCTTCTGGGAATACTTCTGGAAACTCATTAACCACTGGAACTGACTCAAGAGTTGGGGTTTCGGAACTAGAATCCTTAACCCAGACTAGATGATAGAGATAACCCTTAGAGATCATCTTTCTGGCCTTAAGGTAAGAAATAAATCGACCCATAGGCGCTAAGCTACTACCCTTCCATTCTAGAATTGGTTCCTCTGGAAACTGAAAACGAACAATCCTAGTTCTACAATCAACTGAGGCATAACATGAATGTAACCAATCCATGCCTAGAATGACATCGAAGTCTACCATTTCTAACTCTACAAGATCTACTGAGGTGACTTTCTGAGAGACTGTGACAGGGCAATTTCTGTATACCCGTCTAGCTATAACTGGGTCACCGACTGGAGTAGAGACTGAGAAGGGTTCTGAAAGAGTTTCTGGGCTAACACTGAATTGGACTGCTATATAAGGAGTTACAAAAGACAAAGTAGCCCCTGGATCTAAAATGCATAAACATCAAGATCAAAGACTCGTAACGTACCAGTGACTACATCAGGAGAATCTTCCTGATCTTGACGAGCCTGAAGAGCATAAATCCTGTTTTGGCGCTGTCCGCCACCAGTACTAGAAGAGTTACCCTGCTGAGTCGGGCGACCTGCTGGTGCTGCTGAAGTTGTAGACTGAGCTCTACCATTATTTCCTCCTTGACCTTGTCTTGAAGGACAATCCTTCAATCTATGACCAGACTGGCCACACCCAAAGCATCCTTCCTTACCTGCAAGGCACTCGCCCGGATGGTTCCTACTACATTTCGGGCAAGTTGGGTAGGTTTTGGTGCCTGAAACACTACCTTGAGACTTAGAGCCTAACGCCCTACCTTTCTGATCATTACGGAACCTGGGGGATGGAACACTAGCTGATGAAGGGGCTGGAGTCGAAGACTTCTGCTGAAACTGTGAGCGATTTCCACCACCCGATTTCTGTTGGGAATACTCATAGTTACATGTTCTTGCTTTCTTAGTCTCCTTAGCATGTTCCCTAAGCTTATCACCCTCAACCTGCTAAGCATGAGTCATGAGCCTAAAGATGTTCATGTCTCCCAACAACATAGCATTCCTGCACTGTGTTTTCACTAAGTCTGACACTCCATACAGGAACTTATTCATTTGTGCCCTGGAATCAGCAACCATGTGAGGAGCATACCTGGAGAGTTGGTTAAACTTGAGCCCATATTCTTGTACAGTCATGTTACCCTGCCTTAAGTTCATAAATTCCTGGGCCCTTGCTTCTCTCAACTCTATGGAGAAAAACCTGTCTAGAAAGGTTTCGCTGAAACATTCCCAAGTAATAGGAGTAGCATCTGTACCCCTGTTCTCCTTCCACTGAGTATACCAGATATGAGCTACATCTTTAAGTTGGTAAGATGCTAACTCAACCCGATCATTCCCAGTGACCTGCATCACCTCAAAGATCTTCTTGATCTCATCCAAGAAATTTTAGGGATCTTCACCAGTCTGCGATCCTAAGAACTCTGGAAGATTCATCCTAACAAAGTCACGGACCCTTGCTGCTGCTGATCCACCATTTGCATTCACAAGAGCTTGAACCCGCTGATTGTTCTAGTTAGTGACACTCTGAGCCAACATCTGAATGGCATTCCTGAATTCAGCATTTGAGACTTCCTGATCTGGAACTGGAGGAGTTGCATTTGCGCTCCTAGCATTCACATTCCTGACGTAGGCTCTACGAGGAGGCATGATCACTGAAACGCAGAACGTCGAGTTAGAACGAAATTTAGATCATACCTTACGCACGATAAAAGTAACAAGAAAATGAAGATTTTTCCTAAAGACACTTTGTAGCCTCCCTCTCATTAGATGTGGTGCGCACAACACACCCATGAAAAAGACTCTACCTAGTGCGGCTTTTCAGACATCCTAGGACACTTAAACCTAATGCTCTGATACCAAGTTTGTCACGCCCCGAGCTACCCCCAAGACGCGGACACGGGACCTAGGACCACAAGTGATCCCAAGCTAACCCTGCTGGCATGATCATGAGCATACTAAAGATAATAAACTGATGCGGAAGCTAATTCATAAATAAATCTGAAAAGATGGGGAATACCCATATACTATAACTGAATATATCAAATCTGAGAGTTTAATACAAAAGAAATATCAAACTCAAAATACTAAGCTGAATCTAACTATGTCTGAAATAAGCCTCTAAACTGACTAGAAATGTTGGGACATGCCCCAACTAGATCTAGCAAAACTGAAACTAAAGACTAAAAATACTGAAAAGAAACTCATGACTATTGTCCTCGGAGAATGAGGACTCACCACTGATTCTGCTGAACTGGAGATCGGGAACCGATCTAAGCGTGATCTGGATGCTGAGAACCTGAACCTACATCACGAGAAGATGTAGCGCACGTATGCGTCAGTACTTGAAAGGTACTGAGCATGCAGGATGGAGTAAAGCTGAAATAACATATAACTGAACAAAGCATACTGAGCAATGATATAATCTGAACATGATATAGATACTGAAATACTGAATACTGAGCTAACTGAATGCAATGACCAAATTTATAACATGCTGAGACTGAATACTGACTGTACTGAAATATGGTCAATGCAATAGAGTCTGACTGAACTGTGGGAGCTACTAATAACCGACATAAAACCACATAAGCTAAATGTGGAGTCCGATGTATACGCCCCATCGAGAGGACCCAATATACCCTGCCAGAGGTATAGAGGCATGCTGGCGTGATCACTAAATTGATGTTGACCACAGAGGGGACTTACACCTACGTGGCTCGTAGTTCTGAGACTATATGGGTACGCTCAAACTATAGTCCAACTCGGTATTATGCTACTCCCAATGAATTAAGTGGTTAACTAGTTATGACTGAATTTATGTAAATATTGGATAGCTCAAAACTGAACATGCAAACTGAGAATGCAACAATTAATCTGATAATGATGCATTCATAAACTGAGGCATATAAAACTGAATGCTGAAATATCTGACCTAGCATGTGTAATTCAAGAACTGAAGAAATACATAGCTAGGGTTCTGAAATTCATGCGATAAACTGAGCAATAACATGATAATCTGATTTGGAACATTTAAATAACTAATTCATGATGATCTACTATAATTCTAGAAACCCTAGGTCTGTTCATAATCATGGAATCAAGAATCTGACTGAATTTTAGGGACCTAATGGGTGAAAGGAACCCACTAGTGAAATTCCACATACCTGGTGACGAATTCCACGGAGAAATCTTTCGATTTCGGGGATGGAACTGAAGAAACCTCACTGCGTTCTTGAACTAGGGTTCTTGACCTTTTTCTCCTCTCTTGATTCTAATTTTCTAAGTTTTGATTAATGAATTGACTTGGATAAGTTCTAGTTATGTTTCTAGGCTTAAACTGATTAAAACCTCATGATTTAGGGTTTAAACGACGTATCTTAGGGGTTAAACGAAATAGAAAAAGACCAAAGGACCCCTTAATTAACTGCTGTCGGAGCGATCGACGGAATGGACCTACGGTCCGTCAATCAATCGACGGTCCGTCGATTGGGTCCGTAGATCGAGTCTGCCCGACAGGCCTTCACTAAAATGGGCATAACTTTTTACTCGGAGGTCAGAATTTAGAAAACTCGGTGGCGTTGGAAATATACTTCAATTATCTATCTAACCATAGGTGATGGGACACATAATTCGTTTTGTGCTAAGAGTTATGACCATCTGAAGTTGACCCATCAGAATTTTCAGCTAACTGGCTGCTAACCTTCGATCTACGGTCAGACCTACGGATCGTGGATCGAACGATGGTCCATGCTGGTCAACCGTAGTTCGTGTCAGATGCTAGGTAAAGGAGGTCTTGATCCACGGACACAGACCACAGACCGTGGTCTGATCTACGGACCATGGGTCTGTCCGTGGGTCGAGACTTTTCCAATTTTTTTCTGAGATGGCTGGGGAGGGGTTGCAGGGGTGAACCACGGACCACCAGCACGGGCCGTGGTCTGACCTACGGTCCGTGGATGGTGACCGTAAGTTGCACCTGCAACTTCTCAAAATCTGCATTTTTGTCTATTTCGAATACGGGGTGTTACAACATGATGAGAAGGATGTGGAAGTCATTCCCACCTCCTTTACTGACATCCGGCATATTGAGGCCGAGTACTTGAAAGATGAGGCTGAGAAGAAAAGAGTGGCCCCGATGGATACATCCCCGACTGTTGATTTTGAGACACTACCTACAAAGGCAATATTACCTACTCCGGCCACTGGCCTTCATGTATTTCTATCTTTGCCCCTTCTATGACTCTGAGATCTTCTACCGCTCCCCTGCCTCCTAGGTCTGCTGCTAGTACGCAACATCCTAATCTCCACTCACCCAGGCTATGTTGCTACAGATGGGGCACCTATCCCATTTTTCTGATGTACGTGCCTCCAGGAAAGAGGTTGTAGTTCATGGGATGATTGAGAGAGTTCTCACCGCTGCTTTGACACCTCTGAGAGATGCTATCAATGCCCTCACAGCGAGGATAGAGGTGTGTGAGAGAGGTCAGGGAGCCACTCATGAGGTGACGATCTTAAGGGTCACAATTGTAGAGTTGAGAAGAGATGTGGACCAGCTAAAGTCCACTGATATGTTGATGATTTTTGGGAACGTGGAGATCCCTGACGACCTGGACACAAATATTCTGGCTTGTTCTAATGTGCCTCCAACTACTATCGGAGATGAGGTTAGCGCTGATGAGGTAGCTGTAGAGTCCGAGGCTGAGTCATCTCAGTGTCCAAGAGGAGACCACCTATTCGGGCCTGACTGAGGTTGAGCAGGCTATGGTACATTCGGCCATTCAAACTTTGTTGAGGGAGACTTCTATGGCAGTCTCCAGTGGAGTGAGTATTGATGTTACACCGGGCACTTATGCCCAAGAATCTCCGACAAAGGAGGTGGTTGGAACTCTTAAAAGATTATGGTATAAGTGTCCTTTACCACCCCGGAAAAGCAAATGTGGTTGGGGATGCTTTGAGTCGAATATCTATGAGTAGTGTGTCACATATGGAAGAAGAGAAAAGGGAGTTAGCCCGTGATGTACATAGCCTAGCCCGATTGGGTGTCCGACTTGAAGATTCCCAAAAATGAGGTGTCATGGTCCGTCATAATTCTGAGTCATCGGTTGTTGTTGACGTGAAGTCTAAGCAACATCTTAACCCTATTTTGATGGAACTAAAAGAGTCGGTTCTCAACAAAGCAATAGAAACTTTCTCTCAAGGAGAGGATAGGGTGCTTAGGCACCAAGGAAGATTATGTGTACCGGATGTGGATGGCCTAAGAGAGACAGTCTTAGAGGAGGCCCATGGGTCCCGATACTCCATCCATCCGGGAGCCACCAAAATGTATCGCGACTTACGTGAGATTTATTGGTGGAACGGAATAAAAATAGACATAGCAAATTTTGTGGCTAGGTGCTCGAATTGCCAACAAGTCAAAGCCGAGCACCAAAGACCGGGAGGTCTAACTCAAGATATTGATACTCCCACTTGGAAGTAGGAAGAGGTCAATATGGACTTCGTGGTAGGTTTGCCTCGAACCCGTAGGCAACATGACTCCATTTGGGTCATTGTGGATAGATTGACTAAATCATCCCATTTCTTTCCCGTCAAGGTTTCTTATTCGGCGGAAGATTATGCTAAGTTGTACATTAAGGAGATTGTGAAGTTGCATGGGGCCCCGTTGTCGATTATTTCGAACAGAGGTGCCCAATTTACTTCCCATTTTTGGAGGTCTTTCCAAAGTGGGCTTGGTACTCAAGTGAAACTTAGTATCGCATTTCACCCCCAAACGAATGGTCAAGTGGAACGCACCATCCAAACCCTAGAGGATATGTTGAGAGCGTGTATCATTAACTTCAAAGGTAATTGGGATGACCACCTACCTTTGATAGAATTTTCCTTCAATAATAGCTACCATTCGAGTATTGCTCTGGCACCCTTTAAAGTACTTTATGGTAGAAGGTGTCGATCTCCCGTTGGGTGGTTTGAAGTGGGTGAATTTGCTCTTTTGGGTCCCGAGGTAGTCTATGAGGCTACGGGAAAAGTTTGACTTATAAGGGATAGGTTGAAAATGGCTCATAGTCGGCAAAAGTCTTATGCCGATAATAGAAAGAGGGATCTTGAATTTGAAGTAGGTGATTGGGTCTACTTGAAGATCTCACCCATGAAAGGGGTGATGAGGTTTGGTAAGAAGGGGAAGATTAGCCCCCGGTATGTTGGGCCTTATGAGATCTTGAAGCGTGTCGGAAAGGTCGCTTATGAGTTGAAATTGCCCATCGAATTGGCCCCGGTTCACCCGATGTTCCATTTTTCTATGTTAAAGAAGTGTATAGGTGACCCGGTGTCCATTCTCCCTCTAGAAGGTTTAGGGGTGAATGAGAACCTTTCTTATGAAGAGGTTCCGGTCGAAATCTTAGATCGTCAAGTTAAGAAGTTGAGGAATAAAGAGGTTGCCTCCGTAAAAGTCCTATGGAGAAACCACCTAGTTGAGGGTGCAACATGGGAGGCCGAGGCCGACATGAAGTCCCGCTACCCTCATCTTTTTCCTCCTACTCCTAGTCATAGTTGAGGTTAGTACTCTCTCTTAATTTGGTATAAATTGAAAAATCATGTGTGTTGATGATTATGACATGAATTCCTTGTATGTGCGTATTTTTGTGAAAATTCATACTTAAGTTGTATTTTGAGTTTTCATGAATTTTGTTTCTCATGGTTGAAATTGCACCCATAGATGTTGTGTGATGTTGTCTTCATGAGAGTTGTAATGAGCATCCTTGATGTTGTCTTGTTAAAAGAATGTCTTGTTGATTGCTTAATATATATGTTGATGCACATTGAATATGGAGAAGGTAGTTCCTCCTATACTTATGTGAAGTAAAGAATTTTTAGCATAGTGATGTTGTGGATTAAATTCCAATATGATATGTTGATATGATGCTGTTGATGTGACTGGTTGTTGTGCTGCTAGTTTGAGTCATTGTCTCCCTAGAAAGAAGTCTGAGTGACATTCGGGGACGAATGTTCCTAAAGGGGGATATTGTAACACCCCGAAAATTCTATGACTTAAGTTAGAGCCTCACCTTATGAATAATGAGTTAAAAATAGTTTAAATGATGTTTCTAAACCTAATTTAATGCAATGGACTTGGTTTGGAAGAGTAAGAGTCTAAACGTTAAGAAACGACCACGACGTCTGGAAACTGGAGAAGAATTTGTTCTAGTGCGTCCTTAAATTTTGGGGAGGTTTGGGAGTGCCGTATGATGGTATAATCTTGTAAAAAGGTTTAAAATAGGTAAATATATGTTTATAGGGTCAAAACATTCGAATACGATGGCCCGGGACCACCCTAAGGGACCCCAAGGAGGACCCCAACCTTGGCTAAGCAAGCTGCCAAGGCAGCTTGCAAATTGCTCTTGGAGGGAATGAAGGCGCGTCGCGCACTTGCTCCCCCAAGGAGCAAAAAGTGAGTTCACGACGCGGTCGTGTCGTGGACTCTACCGTCCCGAAATTTAATTCCAAATATCTTCAAGGAACAGCTCCGCGTCGCGGACTTGTTCCGCGACGAAAATGCAGAAATTCAGAAATCTATTTTTACTTCATTAAAGAGTCCATTTAAGTGAGCAGTATTTAGGGTATTTTAGGGGACGTGTATATAATGATTTTTAAGTCAATTTACCTCACTCTTATCACTCAAACACAAAACCCCAAAGATCTAAACCTAAAGTTCCTCCCTCTCTCTACTCTCTCTCTCTCTCTTCTCAAGAACTCCATTGAAGAAGATTGGAGCTTCAAGAAGAAGACCAACTCTCCAAGGTTTCAACTTGGATTTTCGTGGGTAATTCATCAATAACGTATGGTTGCTTATCACTCTTGGGATTCCTTTCCCCAAGAGGCCTCTTCAAGATGAATTTCAAAATCTCCAATTTCTAGGTTTTCAATCCAAAAACGTGGGTCTTCTTTCTAAAGTTAAATTGATGTTATAAACTGACTTTGATTGATGTTAAATGAACAATTATGGATGAATTTATGTTGTATTGGTGGTTTCTTGAAGAATTCCCCATGAGACCCATGTTTCTCCTTCTTTTCCTTATTCTAACCCTAGTTGTGTTGGATATTGATTGAAGGCTATGAATTGAATGTGATGTTATGTAATTCATGTTTGTATGATGATTCTACCCTAGGTTATGTATAATTTCTATGAAATTAGGGTTGAGTCTTTGAATGAAACCTTGAAGGCTATGAAGGGAATATGTCAATTGCTTATATTGCTGTTGATTATGTTATTACTTCATGAATTACCTTGTATTATGTATTGGTTATGAATTGCTTGGTAATTGAAGTATGGATGTGCCATGAAGGGCAAGAAGGTATGAATGTTGGTTCTTCTTTGAACTCAAGTATGAAAGGTGAATTACTTAGATTGTAATGATGCTATACCTAATATGTTATTGTGATGTTGATGACCTAGTTTCCTCATCCTTAACCCTCTACCTATGAAGTATTTATGTGTATTATGGTATGATTGCTATATGATTGAAAGGTAGTTCTCATGATTATAGTGTAATGTAAAGTGAAAGTTTTACTCACTTGCTAAGTGTCTCTAAAGTGAAAGGATTGTTACTCACTTATGAACACATATGAGCTATTATGATAAGATGTCTACATAATAGTCTAGTAAAGGCTAATGTGAACTTATGTGATGACTAAAGATAATTACAAAATGAAATCAGATGCTTAGCACCGAAAGGGCATGTAATTGAGATGGGGGTCTCACGTTTAGTAAGTTCGTCTCCCCACATGGGTTTCTTCACATTTAGCAAGTCCGAATTACCTACGGTATGTGTTGTCTCATGAGATGGAAACCCCCACGTTTAGTAAGTTAGGGTTTCTAGAAGCAATCTCCTTGACACTTAAGTATGTGCCCACATAGGACTCTAGCTTAGTGGATCCACCTAGATAGCTATGTATGAATGGTTACACCTTAGGCAAGTGTTAACCCTCTCTTTTCAGTCTGGGAGTAGAACATCGAATTCCATGTAGCTATCATGGTCTATGTCGGTTATTGCAATATTTCCCTAATGTAAAAGTAAATGAAGGTATGAAAGGTGTGAACTCTTACTAGGGCTTTCTTAAGGTTTTCTACATAGTGTAAGGGAGGGTATGAGACTTATGTATGTTGAAGCTATGCTATGTATGATCATTATGAATATGGTACGTTATGATGAAATACGATCTTATGAATGTGTGCATGAAGTAGGTTGCTTAATGTGATACTTGGCTTTGAATAAGGTTATGGGGTTCTATTCTTTGCATTGCACTAGTATTGCTTGAGTTGTCTACATGTTGGGATGATATAATGTTGGATTGGACTATGACGCTTACTTTGTGTGCATATTGGATTTACTTGGTAAAAAACGTGTTTTGACTAAAATGTCATTTTATGCATGTTTCAATGGTTTTTATGCGTAGTAGCCATATTTAGTACTTGTGTTGTACTAACCCATATTTTCTCTCTTTTCCCCAAACATTTAGGTTCGGGCCGTTGAGGATTCAAGCTTACTTCTCAAGACACTTGGAGTTGCTTCCCCAAGTTGGTGAGTCCTCAAGTCCGAGGACAAGACCCTATGATCTAGCTTCTATGTTTAGTTCTTTGGTTATATTGAAAGACATTGTTGTACTCCTATTTTCAAGACTTCTTTTGATGTAAGGGCTAAGTCTCATTTTCGATACTTCTATGTCTAGAAGGTGCATTGTGCCGAAGTTAGATTCTATTTTTTCATCTATGAAGTGAAGTTGAACTTCCAAAGTAAAAGTTAAATTTTCCGTAATTTTATTCTATGATATATGCTATGAAGAAAGCTAAGGGCTTGTATAAGACCTCTTCGAGGTCGAATACGCTAGTAACGAATAGGGGGTGCTCTCGGGTCGTTACAAGATCAAAAGTTAACTTATTTTCGTAATTGTCTGAAAATGGCCGAATATTACGTAAATGTCCGAAAATGACCGAAAAATCTAGAAAAATACATAAACAGTTCAAAAAACTCCTCAAAATAATTTCAACTTGCACCAATGACCTTAGAATATCGTGAAGAATAAAAGATCAAATCTTTGCTTCTTTTTGTAACTGTACGAAAATGGCCAAATATTATGTAAATGCCCGAAAAATTAAGAAAATTACATAAACAATACAAAAAACGCCTATAAAATTTTTTAACTTGCACAAATAACCTTAGAATAACGTGATGAATAAAAGAACAGAATTTTACTACTTCGTAACTTTCCTAAAATGGCCGAATATTACGTAAATTTCCGAAAATGACCGAAAAAGAAAGATAAGTATTTTTTAAAAAAATACAAAAAATGGCTAAAAAAATATTTAACTTGCACCAATGCTTAGAATAATGTGGCAAATAAAAGATCAAAATTTTACGTTTTTTCGTAATTATCCGAAAATTGCCGAATATTACGTTAATGTACAAAAATGACCGAAAAATTAAGAAAAATACATAAATGCCTCAAAAAATATTTTAAATTGCACCAATGACCTTAGAGTATGGTGACGAATAAAAGATCAAAGTTCTATTTCTTTTTTTCACTTTCCTAAAATGGTCGAATATTACGTAAATGTTCAAAAATGGTCGAAAAATCAAGAAAAATACAAAAATAATACGAAAAATGCCTCAAAATGTTTTCGACTTGCACCAATGACCATAGAATATCGTGAAGAATAAAAGATCAAAATTTTACTTCTTTTCATAACTATCCGAAAATCACTGAATATTCGTAAATGGCCAAAAAATCAAGAAAATTACATAAAAATACAAACAACGCCTCAAAAAAAATTCGACTTGCACCAATGACCGTAGAATATTGTGATGAATAAAACATCAAAATTTTACTTCTTTTCATAATTGTCCAAAAATGGCCGAATATTATGTAAATGTCCGAAAATGACCGAAAAATACATAAACAACACAAAAAATGCCTAAAATAATTTCGACTTGCACCAATGACCTTAGAATATAGTGAAGAATAGAAGATCAAAATTTTACTTCTTTTCGTAACTGTAAGAAAATAGCCGAATATTACGTAAATGACCGAAAAATAAAAAAAAATACAGAAACAATACAAAAAACGTCTCTAAAAAATTTCGACTTGCACCAATGTCCTTAGAATAATGTGATGAAAAAAGGATCAAAATTTTACTTCATTTCCTAACTGTCCGATAATAAATGAATATTACGTAAGTGTTTGAAAATGGTCAAAAATTCAAGAAAAATACATAAACAATATAAAAAACGCCTCCCAAAAATTTTGAATTTCACCAATGACCGTAGAATATCGTGACGAATAGAAGTTCAAATTTTACTTTTGTTCATAACAATCCGAAAATGTCTGAATATTACGTAAATGGCCGAAAAATCAAGAAAACTACATAAACAATACAACAAATTCCTCAAAAAAAATTTGACTTCTACCAATGACCTTAGATTATCGTGACGATTAAAAGATAAGAATTTAAATTTTTCGTAACTTTCCAAAAATTGCTAAATATTACGCAAATGCTCAAAAATAGCAGAAAAATCAAGAAAAATACATAAACAATACAAAAAATGACTCAAAATATACCAACTAGCACCATTGACCTTAGAATATCGTGACAATTACAAGATCAAAATTTAATTCTTTTCTTAATTGTCCAATAACAGCCGAATATTATGTAATTGTTTGAAAATGACCGAAAAATCAAGAATAATACATAAAAGATACAAAAAAACGCATCAAAAAAAATTTGACTTGCACCAATTACTTTAGAGTATCGTGACGAATAAAAGATCAAAATTTTACTTCTTTTTCCTAATGGCCCGAAAATGGCCGAATCTTATGTAAATGTTCGAAAATGGTTGAAAAATCAAGAAAAATACATAAGCAATACAAAAAATGCCTCAAAAATTTTTGACTTGCATCAATGACAGTAAAATATCGCGATGAATAAAATATTAAAATTTTACTTCATTTTATAACTGTCTAAAAATGGGCGAATATGAAGTAAATTGCCGAAAATCAAGAAAACTACATAACCAATACAAAAAACGCCTCAAAATATTTCAACTTCCACCGATGACCTTAGAATATCGTGACAAATAAAAGATCAAAATTTACATCTTTTCGTAACTGTCCAAAATTGGACGAATATTACTTAAATGCCCGAAAATAGCCGAAAAATCAAGAAAAATACATAAACGTAACAAAAAATGCCTCAAAAAAATTTCGACTTCTACCAATGACCTTATAATATCATGAAGAATAAAAAAACAAAATTTTACTTCTTTTCGTATCTATCCGAAAATGGCCGAATATTACGTAAATGTCCAAAAATGGCGAAAAATCAAGAAAAATACATAAACAATACAAAAAATGCCTCAATTTTGTTTTACTAGCACCAATGACCTTAGAATATTGTGTCGAATATAAGATCAAAATTTTACTTCATTTCGTAAATGTCCGAAAATGGATGAATATTACGTAAATGACCGAAAGATCAAGAAAAATACATCAGTAATACAAAAAATGTCTCAAAGAAATTTTTACTTGCATCAATGACCTTAGAATTCGTATCGAATAAATGATCAAAATTTAACTTCTTTTCGTAACCGTCCTAAAATGGGAGAATATTAAGTAAATGTCCTAAAATGGCCGGAAAATACATAAAAATTACAAAAAATACCTCAAAAAAGTTTCGACTTGCACAATAAGAGATCAAAGTTTTACTTCTTTTTTTAATCATCCGAAAGTGGCCAAATATTGCGTAAATGCCTAAAAATAGCAAAAAATCAAGAAAAATACTTAAACATTACAAAACACGCCTCAAAAAAATTTGGACTTGCACCAATGACCTTAGAATATCATGACAAAAAAATATAAAATTTTTACTTCTTTTCGTAACTGTCCGAAAATTGCCAAATATTACGTAAATGCCCAAAAATGGCCAAAAAATAAAGAAAAATTCATAAACAATAAAAAATGCCACAAAAAATTTTGACTTGTACCAATGACCTTATAATATCTAGACGAATAAAAGATAAAATATTACTTCTTTTCGTAACTGTTCAAAAATGGCAGAATATTACGTAAATGCCCTAAAATGTCCTAAAATAAAGAAAAATACATAAACAATACAAAAAATTCCTCAAAAATTTTAGACTCACAGCAATGACCTTAGAATATCGTGACAAATAAAAGATCAAAATTTTACTTCTTTTCATAACTGTCCGAAAATGGCCGAGTATTACGTAAATGTCTGAAGATGGCAGAAAAATCAAGAAAAATACATAAAGCCTCAAAAAAAATTCGACTAGCACCAATAACCTTAGAATATCATGACGAATAAAAGATCAAAAGTTTACTTCTTTTCGTAATTGTCTAAAAATGGCCTAATATTACGTAAATTCTCGAAAATGGATGAAAAATCAAGAATAATACATAAATAATACAAAAAATTACTCAAAAAATTTCGACTGCACCAATGACCTTAGATTATCGTGAATATAAGATCAAAATTTTACTTTTTTTCATAATTGTCCGAAAATGGCTGAATATTACATAAATGTTTGAAAATGGCCGAAAAATCAAGAAAATACATAAACAATACAAAAAAAACCTCAAAAATATTTCTACTTGCACCAATGACCTTAGAATATCGTGACGAATAAAAGATTCAAATTTTACTTCATTTTGTAACTGTCCAAAAATGACCGAATATTACGTAAATGACCTAAAATGGCCGCAAAATCAAGAAAAAAACATAAACAATACAAAAAACGCGTCAAAAAAATTTCCACTTGCATCAACTACCTTAGAATATCGTGAAGAATAAAAGATCAAAAGTTTACTTCTTTTCATGATTGTCCGAAAATGACCAAATATTGTATAAATGCCCGAAAATGGATGAAATATCAAGATAAAATACATAAACAACACAAAAAATGTCTCAAAAGAATTTTGACTTGCACCAATGACCAAAGAATATCGTGATGTATAAAAGATCAAAAGCTTACTTCTTTTCGTAACAGTCCTAAAATAGCAGAATATTACATTAATATCCGAAAATAGCCAAAAATTAAGAAAAATACATAAACAATACAAAAAATGCCTTAAAAATTTCAACTTGCACCAATGACCTTAGAATATCGTGACGAATAAAAGATCAAAATTTTACCTCTTTTCATAACTGTTCGAAAATGGCCGAATATTATGTAAATGCCTGAAAATGGCTGAAAAATCAAGAAAAATACATTAACTATACAAAAAATGCCTCAAAATTATTTTGACTTACACCAACGACCATAAAAAATCGTAATGAATAAGAGATAAAAGTTTTACTTCTTTTCGTAACCTTCCAAAAAAGGCCAAATATTACGTAAATGCCCAAAAAAATAAAGAAAAATATATAAACAATACAAAAAGTACCTCAAACAAATTTTGACTTAACCAATGACCTTAGAATATCGTGACAAATAAAAGTTCAAAATTTTAACTTTTCGTAATTGTCTGAAAATGATATTACGTAAATGTTCGAAAATGGCCGAAAAATAAGAAAAAATACATAAACAATACAAAAAACGCCTTAAATTTTTTTTGACTTGCACCAATGACCTTAGAATATCGTGACGAATGAAAGATCAAAATTTTACTTCTTTTCGTAACTGTCCAATAATAGCCGAATATTACTTGAAAGCCCGGAAATGGCCAAAAAATCAAGAAAAAATACATTAAAAAAATACGAAACACGCCTCAAAAAAATTTCGACTTGCACCAATGACCTTAGTATATCATGACGAAAAAAAGATCAAAATTTTACTTCTTTTTGTAACTGCCCAAAAATGATTGAATATTTCGTATATGTCCGAAAATGGCCCAAAAATCAAGGAAAATACATAAACAATACAAAAAACGCCTTAAAAAAGGTTTGACTTGCACCAATGACCTTAGACTATCGTGACGAATAAAAGTTCAAACTTATACTTCTTTTCGTTAATTTGCGAAGATGGCTGAATATTACGTAAATGCCCAAAAATGGCTGAAAAGTCAAAAAAACTACAGAAACTATACAAAAAAGGCCTCAAAAAAATTTTGACTTGCACTAATGAAGTTAGAATATTGTGACGAATAAAAGATCAAAATTTTTGTTCTTTTCGTAACTGTCCAAAAATGGCTGAAAAATCCAGAAAAATACATACCCTATACAAAAAATGCTTCAACAAAAATTGGACTTGCACCAATGACCTTAGAATATCGTGGCGAATAAAAGATACCAATTTTACATCTTTTTCTAACTATCCTAAAATGGCCGAAAAATCAAGAAAAATAAATAAACAATAAAAAATGTCTCAAATTACGTAAATGCACGAAAATGAATGAAAAATCAAGAAAAATACATAACCAATACAAAAAACTACGTCAATTTTTTTTTGACTTGCACCAATGAACTTAGTATCTAGCGATGAATAGAATATCAAAAGTTTACACCTTTTTGTAACTATCTGAAAATGATCGAATACTACGTAAATGACCGAAAAATCAAGAAAAATACATAAACAATAAAAATTTCCTCAAAATTTTTTTGACTTGCACCAATGATCATAGAATATCGTGAAGAATAGAAGATCAAATTTTACTTATTTTCTTAACTGTCCGAAAATTGATGAATAGTACGTAAATGCCCGAAAATGGATAAAAAATCAAGAAAAATACATAAACAATACAAAAAATACCTGAAAAATTTCGACTTGCACTAATAATCTTAGAATATCATCACGAATAAAACATCAAAATTTTACTTCTTTTAGTAATTGTTCGAAAATGGCCGAATATTACATATATGCAAAAAATGGACAAAATATCAAGAGAAAAACATAAACAATACAAAAAGGCCTCAAAAATTTTTTGACTTACGCCAATGACCTTAGAATATAGTGACAAATAGAATATCAAAAAACTTTACCTTTTTTCGTAACAGTCCGAAAATGGCCGAATATTACTTAAACGCTTGAAAATGACTTAAAAATCAAGAAAAATACATAAATAATACAACAAAAGCGCCTCAAAAACATTTCGACTTGCACCAATGATCTTAGAATATTGTGACAAATAAAAGATCAAAATTTAAGTTCTTTTCGTAATTGTCTGAAAATGGCCGAATATTATGTAAATGTCCAAAAATGACAGGAAAATCTAGAAAAATACATAAATAATCCAAAAAACACCTCATAAAATTTCAACTTGCACAAATGACCTTAGAATATAGTGACAAATAAAAGATCAAAATTTTATTTCTTTTTGTAAGTGTACGAAAATGGCCAAATATTATGTAAATCCCCGAAAATGGCCGAAAAATCAAGAAAAATACATAAACAATACAAAAAATGCCTCTAAAAATTTTCAACTTACACCAATAACCTTAGAATAACGTGATGAAAAAGAAATTTTTTTACTACTTTTCGTAACTGTCAGAAGATGGCCGAATAATACTTAAATATCCGAAATTGACAAAAAAATCAAATACTTTTAAAAAATACAAAAAACGCCTAAATTTTTTTTACTTGAACCAATGACCTTAGAATAATGTGACGAATAAAAGATCAAAGTTTTACTTCTTTTCTTAATTATCCGAAAATGGCAAAATATTACGTAAATGCCTAAAAATGGCAAAGAAATCAAGAAAAATACATAAACAATACAAAAAACACCTCAAAAAAATTTCGACTTGGACTAATGACCTTAGAATATCATGAAGAAAAAAAGATCAAAATTTACTTCTTTTCGTAACTGTCCAAAAATTGCCAAATATTACGTAAATTCTCGAAAATGGTCAAAATATCAAGAAAAATTCATAAACAATAAGAAACGCCTCAATTTTTTTTTGACTTGCACCAATGACTTTAGAATATCTAGACGAATAAAAGATAAAATATTTCTTATTTTCGTAACTGTCCGAAATTGGCAGAATATTACGTAAATGTCCTAAAATGAAGAAAAATACATAAACAATACAAAAAACGCCTCAAAATTTTTTGACTTACACCAATGACCTTAGAATATCTAGATGAATAAAAGATAAAATTTTTACTTTTTTTCGTAACTGTCCGAAAATGGCCGAATATTACGTAAATGCCCGAAAATGGCCTAAAAGTCAAGAAAAATACATAAACAATACAATAAACACCTCAAAAAAAATTCAACTTCCACCAATGACCTTGGAATATCGTGACGAATAAAAGATCAAAATTTTACTTCTTTTTGTAATTGTTCTAAAATGACCGAATATTACGTAAATGCCCAAAAATGCAAAAAAAATCATGAAAAATACATAAACAATACAAAAACCGTCTCAATTTTGTTGACATGCACCAATTATCTTAGAATATCATGACAAATAAAAGATCAAAACTTTACATATTTTCGTAATTGTCCGAAAATGGCCGAATAATACGTAAATGTCCGAAAATGGAAAAAAAAATAAGAAAAATACATAAACAATACAAAAATGCCTCAAAAATTTTCGACTTGCACCAATGACCTTAGAATATCTAGAAAAACAAAGGATAAAATTTTACATCCATTCGAAACTATCCAAAAATGGCCGAATATTACGTAAATGCACGAAAATGGCCTAAAATCATGAAAAATACATAAACAATACAAAAAATGGCTCAATTATTTTTTTGACTTGCACCAATGACCTTAGAATATATAGTTGAATAAAAGATAAAATTTTACTTCTTTTCGTAATCGTCCAAAAATGGTTGAATATTACTTAAAGTCCTGAAAATGGTCTAAAAGTCAAGAAAAATACATAAACAATACAAAAAACACATAAAAAAACTTCGACTTGCACCAATGACCTTAGAATATCGTGACGAATAAAAGATCAAAATTTTACTTCTTTTCGTAATTGTCCGAAAATGGGCGAATATTACTTAAATGCTCAAAAAATCATGAAAAATAAGTAAACAATACAAAAACGCCTCAATTTTTTTTGACTTGCACTAATGACCTTAGAATATCGTGACGAATAAAAGATCAAATTTTACTTCTTTTAGTAGCTGTCCGAAAATGACCGAATATTACATAAATGGCCGAAAATGGCCAAAAAATCAAGAAGAATACAAAAAATGCCTCTACAAAATTTTGACTTGCACTAATGACCTTAGATTATAGTGACGAATATAAGATCAAAATTTTACTTCTTTTCGTAAATGTTTGAAAATAATCCACGTGCCCAAATTGTAATCTTAACATCTCACCATCCCAGCACAGATGATATCCACGTGCCCAACTTATACTTAACCTCATATCAATGCATGTGCACAATATGATTTCAAATAAAGGGGATGATGATACATCTCAGTCAATCAAATATCAGCATAATACATAACCACCTCAACTATCACAATTATACGGGTCCAATAAAGAAACACAATCACACAAAAGAATTTAAGTCATTAATACATCAGCTAATGCCCATAGGCTTTGGCATTCTCGGATTACAATCCGCATTCTATAGTAATGAACTTTCCTTTTATAACACCGGTACTCGTACCAATGCCCGTCACACCATTGGTATTAGACCTCCATCTTTCTCCCTTACCCATTGTCTATTCCTGTTTTAATCTTTGATTAGGAAAATGTCCTTCAACGAATGAAGTCTAAAAATCCTAACATACCTTGAATGCCGAGCACGTGCCACTAATCCTCAAATTGTTTCCTTCTCTTTTTGCAAAGCTTCAGAACGTTCCCATTCTACCTAATTATGAAATAATTGTAAGCATGCGAGTTTATAGAAACCCATATTATTATATGTCTAACCTAGACCCAAAAACTCACTCATATATCTAACCAAGCTCCTACTTTTGATATAATTTATATGTCAAAAATCATATTTGCTAAATTTCAAACCTAGGGTTAAGCCTTAAACTACCAAAATATCATAAATCTAATGGTGTTCGTATAATAAAATACACCTAGTAATTAATTATATCAAAACCCATACGATTTGGCAGAACCTTATATTCATTCGCTTGAAAACTTAATATCCCACAATCATCCAAATTCCTCACCCTACAATCCTCTAATCACCTTATCACTGTAACATCACTAGCCTTCAATGAATCTATCCTAATCCCTATTCCTCATTAGCCACCAAAATCTTATATTTTATTATTTTTTTCCAAGTCCAACACGCTGCCATGTTAATACAACTAAATTATATTCTTTCTATTCCACAACCCAGCAATAGTTAATGTACTGAACGACTGTCGCAAAGTCCTCTTCGAGAGGCTTTTTTTGGTTTTCCTCTTCTCCGTGTTCTCTTTTTTTATTCTTTTGTTTGTGTAAATTATAATCTAAAAATTGTAAAACCCCTATAAATTTATTTTAATACATGGGTCAAGTGGTAAAGGATACTAAATAATTTATGGATTTGACCCATTAACTATCAACTATTAATTATTTGCTAAATACTCGTCCACTAATTACTCGTAGTTACTGAATAGTTTAAAATTTTCCATTTAAAATTTTACGAGAAGAATCAAAATAGTCCTAGTTCTCAAAATGACCTGATGGGTCGCTACATCATCTACCACTTAAAAAAATGTTCATCCTCGAACGGTAAAAGAATAGAATGCACCTGAACACTAAAAAAGCTGAGGATATCTACTCCTCATGTCTGACTTGGTCTCCCATGTAGCCTCCTCCACTGGATGATGCTTTCATTGAACCTTTATTGAAGCAATCTCCTTTGACCTCAACTTTCGAATTTGCCTATCCAGGATAGCTATCGACTCCTCCTCAAAAGTCAAATTTTGATCAAGTAACACTGAATCCCATTGAATCACATGAGCACCACCCTAATGATACTTCTTCAGCATCTAAATATGAAATACAGGATGAACACCTGCCAAACAAGGTGGCAAAGCCAATTCATACGCCACCTCACCAATACGTTCAACAATCTCGAAAGGACCAATATACCTTGGTCTCAACTTGCCCTTCTTTCCAAATTTCATCACACCCTTCATGGGTGAAACCTTTAATAGAACCCGTTCTCCAACCATGAACTCCAAATCACGAACCTTCCGATCTGCATAACTATTTTGCCTACTCTGAGCCATGAGAAGTCTATCTTGGATCAACTTAACTTGTCCAAGGACTCTCTCAGAAAATTTGTACCCCACGGTCTAACCTCAAATGCATCAAACCAACCAATTGGAGATCGACATCTCCTACCATACAAAGACTCAAATGGTGCCATCTCAATGCTCAAATGGTAACTATTACTGTAAGTAAACTCTGCTAATGGAAAGAACTAATCCCAGTTATCACCAAAATCGATCACACATGCCGACAACATGTCCTCAAGTACCTAAATAGTTCGTTCAGACTGAATGTCAGTCTGAGGGTGAAAGGTTGTACTAAAATTCACCCTAGTGCCCAAATTCTTCTGCATAGACCGCTAGAAATGAGATGTAAATTGTGTCCCACGATCTAAAATAATAGAAATAGGAACCCTATGCAGACGAACTATCTCTCGAATATAGATCTTGGATAACTTCTCTGAATTATAGGTAGTTTGAACTAGTACGAAGTGTGTAGACTTAGTCATCGATCCACAATGACCCATATAACATCAAACTTACCCAAGGTACCTGACAACCCTACCACAAAGTCCATAGAAATGCGCTCCCACTTCCAGTCAAGTATGGGCATCCCCGGAGTAACAACTCTAGGCTTTTGGTGTTCATACTTCACTTGCTAACAATTCAAACACCGAGATACAAAATCTACTATGTCCCTCTTCTTACGACCCCACCAATAATGCTGCTTCAAGTCATGATACATCTTAGTAGCCCCCGGATGAATAGAGTAACTTGAACTATATGCCTCTCCATGATCAATTTAGTCAATTCACCGGTTCGAGGAACACAAATATGACCTTTATCCTCAAAACTCCCTCACTATAAAGAATTGCATCCTTGGCTTCTCCTTTTGACACCTTGTCTCTAATCTAACATAAATCACCATCATCAAACTGTTGAGCCCGAATCTTCTCCAACAAGGATGACCTTGCCTCCATATAAGCCAACACCTTACTAGATTCTAAAATATAAAGCCTCACAAAGCTATTGGACAAGGATTGGAGATCCGTAACTAAAGGACGCTCAACCTGTAACAAGGCTAGACTACCCATACTTACCGCCTTTCAACTCAAGGCATCTGCTACCATATTTTCCTTACCCGAATGATAAAGAATAGTCATGTCATAATCTTTGAGCAACTCCAACCACCTACGGTGCCTCAAATTGAGATCCATCTAATTGAATATATACTCGAGACTACGATGATCCATGAACACCTCACAATGCACACCATAAAGATAATGCCTCCAAATTTTCAATGCAAACACAACAACCACCAACTCCAAATCATGAATAGGATAGGTCTTCTCATGAACCTTCAACTTCCACAAAGCACAAGCTATCACCTTCCCTTTCTACATCAATACACAACCAAGACCAATTCGAGAAGCATCACAATATACAACAAAACCCTCTCCCTTCACGGGTAGGGTCATAATCAAAGAAGTAGTCAATAAAGTCTTGAGATTTTGAAAACTCACCTCAGACTCATCAGACCATTGGTAAACCACTTCTTTCTGGGTCAATCTAGTTAATGGGGATGCAATGGATGAGAACCCCTCTACAAACCGTCGATAATAACTGGTAAGGCCTAAGAAACTCTGAATCTTAGTAACTGAAGTAGGTTTGACCCAATCTCTTACTGCCTCAATCTTCTTAGGATCCACCATAATACCCTCCTTGGACACTACATGTCCCAAGAATGCTATCGAACTAAGCCAAAACACAAACTTTGAAAACTTTGCATAAAGTTTCTTACCCTCCTTGGACACTACATGTCCCAAGAATGCTATCGAACTAAGCCAAAACACAAACTTTGAAAACTTTGCATAAAGTTTCTTCTCCTTCAGAATCCCAAGCACAATCCTCAAATGATGCTCGTGTTCCTCCTTACTACGGGAGTATATCAATATATCATCTATGAAGACAATAACAACGGAATCCAAGTATGGTCTGAAAACTCCGTTCATCAAGTCCATAAAAGTTGCTGGGGCATTTGTCAATCCAAAAGACTTTACCAGAAACTCATAATGGCCATAACGTGTTCGAAAAGCTGTCTTAAGGATATCCTCCACCCTTACCTTCAGCTGATGATAACCGGATCTCAAGTCAATCTTGGAGAAAATTGAAGCTGATCAGATAAATCATCAATACGAGGTATCAGCTACTTATTTCTGATGGTTACCTTGTTCAACTGCCGATAGTCAATACACATACGCATCGATCCATTTTTCTTCTTCACAAATAACGCTGGAACACCCCAAGGATATACACTCGGTCTTATAAAACCCTTGCTCAATAAATCCTGCAGCTGCTCGTTCAACTCTTTCAATTCAGCTGGTGCCATACAATAAAGAGGAATGAAAATATGTTGAGTGCCTGGATCTACGTCAATAAAAAAATAATATCACGATCAGGTGGAAGACTTGGTAAATCTATCAGAAATACCTCTAAAAATTCACTCACCACCGGAATAGACTCAAGCATAAGAGTCTCAACACTAGTATCTCGAATGTGCACCAAGTAAGCCAAACATCCTATTTCTACCAAGTGACGAGCCTTAAGAAATGATAGCACCCCTTTAAGAGGGTGACTAAGAGAACCTCTCCATTCTACTATTGGAATTCCAAGCATAGCTAATGTAACTGTCTTGGCATGACAATTTAAAATTGTGTGATAAGGAGATAACCAACGCATACCAAGAATCACATCAAAATCTACCATATTTAAGACCTTTAAATTTGCATGAGTTCATATCCCATTAACGTAACTATATATAGTCGATACACCCGATCTACCACTACAGAATTCCCAACAGGAGTAGAAATATGTACCGACAAATCAAGAGACTCACATAATATATCCAGAATCGAAGCAAAATATGTGGACATATAAGAATAAGTACAGCCTGGATCAAATAATAAAGTAGCTAACAACATCTGAAGTCTCACTCTCTTGCCTACCTGGAAAAGCATAATAGTGAGAATGACTGCCCTCAGATTGTGAACCTCTATGACCACCACCTCAACCAAAAGGAGAACCACCTCTACCTGAATTAGAACCACCTTTATCACTTTGTACACCTCACCTAGTTGGAGGTTGTGTAGCCCTTAAAGTCGAAGCCTGAGAACCCTGATGCAAACCACTATGTCTGATCCTAGGGAAATCTCTCACAAAGTGTCCCATATCACCACACTCAAAACAACCCCAACGAGACGTAGGCTGATGAGAGGCACCTGAATGACCAGAATGTCCTTCACGGCCTACATGTCTGGAAGATGAACCCTAAGAAGTATGCACCGAACTCGAAGAACTATGCCCAGTGTAACCAGCCTCAGACACTGGTATAACAACATGAATGGGTCTACTAAACTGAGAGTGATAATGTCTCCCTAAATAACCTCAACTCCTAGGCGGAGCACCACCATAATCACGGGAATGATGGGCCTTCTTGCCCTCACACTGCTCAAATCCCTCACGTCGAATCATCTCCAACTCCTTAGCAACATTTACCAGCTTTTGGAATGGAACACCAGAAGAAGCAACTTGAGAAACTCCCACATGAATTGGAATAATCAGCCCCTTAACAAACCTTCTCACTCTCTCAGCCTCTGTGGGAAGTATCATCAAAACTTGCCTAGTCAAGGCATGGAATTTTCCCTCATACTCTGCTACTGACATACCATCTTGCTTCAAACCCTCGAACTCGGCCCTCTTGCGCTCCCTCTGACTACGTGGAGCAAAATTCACTAGAAATACCTGAGTAAACTAAGTCCATGATAGTGGAGGGGATCCAGCTGGCCTACTACTAATATAATCCCTCCACTATTGCTTGGAAGAGCCAGTCATCTGAAATGTTGTGTAGTCAACTCCATGAGACTCCACTAATCCAAGATTATGCAACCTCTCATGACAACTAACTATAAATTCATATGCATCCTAAGTTAAGTCACCAGTATAAGTCAGAGGATTCATTAGTCTAAACCTCCCAAACATCTTTTGTTCATCAACATTCATGGAAGGCATGTTCGCCAAGTGTGACGCAATACCTGTCAATTCTATACTATCTAAACGGAGAGCTACAACAACACCTAGCTGAGTGTTGGGATTCTGAGAATCTGGAGCAACCATGGGATCTGGAGTCTGACCTCCAACACGGGTATATGGAGCATCAGAGGTGACATGAAAAGTTCCCGCCTGAGCCATCCCCTCTAGAAGTCCTAACATACATGCCAAGGTATCTTGAAGCACTAGGGTAGCAATAATATTTGGTGGAGCCTGAGCTGGATCATCCCCTTCGATATGGTCCTGCACATCCCAATGAATAACATCTGCATCAAGAGGTACAGTCCTATCATGACCCTGGGTAGCTATTGGTACTTGGACTTCCACGGGTACTGCAATACGACCCCTGCCCCGACCTTGACCTCAACCTCAACCTCATCCTCTGCCTCTACCTCGGATAGTGCTCCCAAAAGTAGGTGCAGGGATAGGTTCCTGATCATCACTTGCAGATATACGAGTCCTCATCATCTGAAAGAGAACAAAATATCAAGATTAGAATTGCAACAAGGTCCAGTATGCACGATAAGGAATGAAATAATATAATTTTCCTAAATATCCTATAGCCTCTTGAAGATAGGTATAAACGTCATCATACCGATCCACATGAATCTACTAGACATTGGTCTTGTACTCGTGAGACCGATAAACCTAGGGCTCTGATACCAAATTGTCATGACCTAAATTCACAAGTCGTGATGGAACCAATGTTCCCAATCGATAGGTAAGGCAACCCAATAAATTTACCAATTTTAACTAACTAATGAGGTAAAAAGGTAAACAACGAGTAAAAATCTCCAACACTAAGTTCTTTATAAATATGAAATGTGGAAAGCTAAAAACCACTCCAAGAATTGGTGTCATAAGTGCAAGAGCTTCTAAATATGACGCAAGTTTGAAACTAAATGA
This sequence comes from Solanum stenotomum, assembly GCF_019186545.1. Lineage (NCBI taxonomy): Eukaryota > Viridiplantae > Streptophyta > Magnoliopsida > Solanales > Solanaceae > Solanum > Solanum stenotomum. The sequence goes on along the minus strand of NC_064289.1, from coordinate 40,381,522 downwards.
CAAATCCAAACATAAAGGATAACTTGTCTGAATACTAAAACTACAGATAAATAAAAGATAGAGGGAGGTGTGGGCTACGAAACAACCAGGCAACTCACCATAACTCGAAGATACTTCAAACTCAGACTCAAAAAGCTCCACGAGAAGTACTCGTATTAGGAATTGAATCTGCACCACAAAAGAGTGCAATAAGTGTAGTATGAGTACAAAAGCATGTGTACCCAGTACATCTCATAGACTGACAACTAAGAAGCAATGACCATAGTTTATATAAGAAAAATCAGTTATTTACTTATACAAGTCTATATTACACTTACCAGACCAGTTTCATCAAATAGAGGTAATCAAATATCAAGTACTTTCCAACCACCAGTAAAACACATAATCATCAAGAATGAAGGATGTCATAAGATGCAATGCAATATGATACCATGAAATAATATGCCTCAAGATACCAAGTACTCTCTCAACTCAATATACATGATCCTCCTCTGAAATTCATCGAGAGTTCATGACCCATGGGGGACTCGCGAGGTCCATATACTGACACAGACGATCTCCACATGTCTGTGTGGACAATCTCAACGCACTATCATAAAATCTAACAGTTTCCACACAGACGATCTCCACGTACCCAAATTGTAATCTTAATATCTCACCATTCCCAGCACGAACGATCTCCACGTGCCCAACTTATACTCAATCTCATGTCAATACATGTGCATAGTATGATTTCAAATAAAGGGGATGATGATGCATCTCAGTCAATCAAATAGCAGCATAATACATAATCACCTCAACTATCACAATTATACGGGCTCAATAAAGAAACACAATCACACAAAAGAACTTAATTCATTAATACATCAAATAATGCTCATATGCTTTGACATTTTCGTATTACAATCCGCATTCTATGATAATAAACTTTCCCTTTATAACACTGGTACTCGTATTGATGCCCGTTACACCATTGGTACGAGACCCCCATCTTTCGCCCTTACCCATTTTCTATTCTGGTTCTAATCTTTGATTAGGAAAATGTCTTTCAACGAAGTCTAAAAGTCTTAAAATACCATGAATGTCGAACACGTGCCACAAATCCTCAAGATTTTTCCTTCCCTTTTCGCAAAGCTTCAGAACGTTCCCAATCTATCAATTATGAAATATTTGTAAGCACGCGAGTTCATAGACACCCATATTATTATATGTCTATCCTAGACCCAAAAACTCACTCATATCTCTAACCAAGCTTCTACTTTTGATATAATTTATATGTCAAAATCATACTTGCGAAATTTCAAACTTAGAGTTAAGCCTTAAACTACCAAAATATCATAAATCTAATGGTGTTTGTATAATACCATACACCTAGTAATTAATTATATCAAAACCCATACGGTTTGGCAGAACCTTATATTCATTCACTTAATATCCCACAATCATCCAAATTCCTCACCCTACAATCCTTTAAACACCTTATCATTGTAACATCACTAGCCCTCAATTAATCTAGCCAAATACCTATTCCTCATTAGCTACCAAAATCTTATATTTTATTATTTTTCTCCAAGTCCAACACGCTGCCACATTAATACAACTCAATTCTCTTCTTTCTATTCCCCAACCCAACATAATAATAATAATATAACATCTACCCAAATATATATATAAAACAATAGTTAATGTATGCTTACTTGATTCAGATTGAACGTGTCACGACCCAAGCCTAGGGCCTAGACGTGACATGGCGAATGAGGAACCCGAAGGAACCCCAAACAAGCCTCTCAAACTTGTCATCACACTTCATCGGTCGCGGAAGTACAATCAACATTAATTAACGGGAAATAGGGACTAAGGGCAAACCATTTCAAAATGACATCATAGAACAAGAGTCAAGCTCATTTACAAAATACTTGTCCAACGCACACCTCTACATACATAGATAGGACGGGGGCCATGACATACTACCGGCTCCCCTCATAGTCAAAATACAATTGCAAGCTAAAGTCTCAAAACATAGGAGTAGGAAACATAACATAGCCCTCGAATCATTGAGGACTCACCAACAAACTCGGATAAGCACCGTACTAGCCACGTGAATGGAGAGAAGGATCAAGAGTAGCTCCGGTCCCTACATGGTGACATCATGTAGGCAAAATATGCGTTAGTACTTGGAATGTACTAAGTATGCGGGGTGCAACACAACAATAGACAAGGACACAATCGAAATACAAGAAATAGTTTCATAGGCATTATGAATAACAATATGAGGATGCATGATCAAAGTGAAGTCAAAACATGTTTAAGTAAATCTATACTAATAGTAGATATCATATGTGTATGCATGATCCAACCAATCTATAACCCCAACTTAGGATGGGGGATGCCGTTCACACCCGGACACCCTGGTGGCAAGGTATAAACCCCTCACATGGTTGATGTTGGTCACACCCCAAGCATCCTAGGTGGTGAGATATAAACCTCTCACATGGTTGATGTTGGTCACACCCCAAGCATCCTAGGTGGTGAGATATAAACCTCTCACATGGTTGTCCGGTTCTTTTCCCCCGGACCGGGCATGGTCATGCAACACTTTATATAGGAAATTCCCATTAGGCTCTAATGCAATCTCACGTATGGAATGAACATATACACAAGCTTAGTTTGTCATCAACACATCTCTGGATTGCCATACATCTCATAACTCAAGCTTTAAAGCATCGATTCATCAATTCTCCATAGTTGGACATTTTGTCAAACACCTTGAAGGCATGTAATGGAATCAAAGAGCATGGAAAATAGGGTAGTAATTATGCAGCCAAACCAGTGAACAACCTACAACAACACCTTTTTAACACCCACAATACCACATGAAAATCTCCACCTCCATTCCAAATTTAGATTCAAGTTCTAGAGTCACAACATGCTCAAAACAATCACTTTTCATGTTTAAAATTCAATGTCCAGGAAATTATTACAAAGAACAAGACTAATTTATGAATCTTAAGTTAAACCATGAATTAGTGAGTAGAATAGAGTCTAGGCACTATGGGTGGAAGGACTCATGAGTTCAACACCACATACCTTGAGTTCTTATAAAAGTCTTGAGAGTGTCTTCAATGGAAGCTTGGAACTTGGAGAGAGTCTCTTCAATCTTGAGGAAGGTTTTGGATTAGGGTTCTTGAGAGAACTTGAGAGAAAATGTGTCTAAGTATGGGAGAGGTATTTTGGGAAATGTTTTAGAGATGGGAATTGAACTAATGGTATATAGGAAATAACATATGCCCTTTGGAAAAATGGTCCAACACTTAGAAAAAAAAATGAGGAGGGTGAACAGTAAAAACGCTCACTGGAAATTGCATTTCCTGCCGGACAGATTTTACGAAAATGGGCATAACTTCTTCGTCGAACTCCGAATGAGCTGAAACGAAGTGCGTTAGGTAGCTAACTCAAAGGGCTTTCCATGGATATATTATGGGCCACCCAATTATTTGTGTGCTAGGAGATATAACCCTCCAAAGTAGACAGGCTTCACTTGGAAATTTCGGATTTTGATGCGGTTGCTCTAAAATTTGGGTTAAACCCATTTCCCACTCAATTTGACCCCCTAAACAAGAATATGAAGTCGGATTTTCGAAAAACGAAATGGATTTTTTTGATATAGCTAAACAATTTTCCGGTAACTTCCGAAGCACTTTTTTAAGAACCTTTTGGGTCATTTCAGAACGACTGTCGCAAAGTCCTCTTCGAGAGGCCTTTTTGGTTTTCCTTTTCTCCGTGTTCTCTTTCTTTTTCTTTTGTTTGCATCAATTATAATCTAAAAATTGTAAAACCCCTATAATTTTTTTTAATACATGGGTGAAGTGGCCGTGGTAAAGGATACTAAATAATTTATGGATTTGCCCATTAACTATCAACTACTAATTAAATGCTAATTACTCGCAGTAACAGAAGAGTTTAAAATTTTCCATTTAAAATTTTACGGGAAGAGTCAAAATAGTCCTAGTTCTCAAAACTACCGGACGGGTCGTTACATTTCATAACTGTCCGTAGGTGGCCGAATATTACGTAAATGCACGAAAATGGCCAAAAATCAAGAAAAATACATACACAATACAAAAATTGCCTCAATTTTTTTTGAGTTGCACCAATGACATAAGAATTTCGTAACGAATAAGAGATCAATTTAGTTCTTTTTGTAACTGTCCGAAAATGGCCAAATATTATGTAATGCCTGAAAATGGCAAAAAAATAGATAAACAATACAAAAAATGCCTCAAAAAATTTACACTTCCACCAATGACCTTAGAATATCGTGACGTATAAAAGATCAAAATTTTACTTCTTTTCATAACTGTCTGAAAATGGTCGAATATTACATAAATGCTCGAAAATGGCTTTAAAAACAAGAAAAATACCTAAACAATACAAAAATTGCCTCAATTTTTTTTCGCTTGCACCATTTACCTTAGAATATCGAGACGAATAAAAGATCAAAATTTTGATTTTTTCATAATTATTCGAAAATGGCCAAATATTTTGTAAATGCCCAAAAATGGCCGAAAAATCAAGAAAAAAAATACATAAACAATATAAAAAATGCCTCAATTTTTTTTTGACTTGCACCAATGACCTTAGAATTTCGTGACGAATAAAAGATCAAAATTTTACTTCTTTTCGTAAGATGGCCGAATATTACGTAAATGCCCAAAAATGACTGAAAAATATAAACAATACCAAAGACGCCTCAATTTTTTTTTGACCTGCACCAATGACTTTAGAATATCGTGATGAATTGATGAGTCAAAGATTTGGACTCATTTAGGGCTTTATTTATATAGATTTAGTGTCCTCAAATGCTTATCTTGTGCCAATATCAGATGCAAAATCCTTGATTTTCAGGTATATGGATTGAGGAACAAAGCAAGGATGCTAATTTCAAAAAGGAACAAAGCGTGTTGGAAGAATGAAGAAAAGCAAGTCTGGTGATCGCCAAGTCCACTTGGGGATTCGCCGAATGGCTGCTTGACTACCTAAAGTTCCAATGTGCCTTTGAAGGAAAGAACCAAGTTGGCGAGAGAAAGGAGCAGTTGGTGGATCGCCGAGTGGTTCCGCGATGTAGTGCTAGATCGCCCAAAGTTACAGACCTTGAGGACGCTGAAGGCCAAAGCAGAATGGCGATGGAATTGACCAAAGGCGGATTGCCGAGTGGTTCGGCAAGCCCAACTTACTGCGCTGAGTGGTTCTTTGCAGCATATTTTTTGCGACTTTAAATACGTTTGTGAACAATAAGTTTAGTAACTAGTTTTCATTTTATCGAATTGTGATTATTATTCTGAGTATTGAGACAAGTTTTTCCCTAGTTCTTCCTAAGCTTTGAAGAATTGAAGTTTTTCACTTGCAATAAATTGGAAGTGGGTCTTTGAGATTCTTTGAATTGAACATTGTAAGAACGAAATCAATCTTACCCAGTTGATGGAAACTCAATTTGGTAACAATTTTTAACTTTTTATGATGTCTAGGTAAAACCCCAATTCTTGCGGTGTGATTATGGGCTGATTTAGTGTATGGGTATTGCTAATTGTTAGATTAAATGTTGTTTAGAAGTGAGTTCAATCAGTAATTGTGGTTTAATTTAAGAATTTTAGTTGCAAATGCAGTTCTACCCTTGTGTTTTTGGCTTACTCAAGAGAGAGGTTTTAAAACTAAGTTTATTAATTGATGGTCAGTGGATATTGGGTTGACATGGTTCAGCTTCAGAGAGTGAATCCTAAACTCAATGCCGCACATTCAGCTCGAGAGAGTGAGTGGACTAAGTTGTGGGCTGGTCTTATTTTGCTTGCTTGTTGATGTTCGAGAGAAATCAACTTGATTCTGGGTAAATTGTTTGAGAGAAAATTTATCCTCTCTATGGCTTAGCTAACTTACTAATATACAACTATTTCCTAACAATTGCAATTACCCATTTGTCTATATTAGCAAATAATCAAATCACTTCCCAAGAACCTATCTCATTATTGTTATTTCGTATTGTTTGCCACTATTAGTAGTTGATAATTAAAACCAAAACACCATTATTTGACATTCGTTTCACCCCCTGATTTGAATTATGTTTTTATTCGATAATGTCTATTCCTATGGCTGATTTGACCACATTCATACTTCTTAATTAATTCTCAAACACGTACTGCTCCCTGTGGGATTCAACCCCAACTCATTTAGTTGGGTTTTATACTGACTAGCGATTGTTGAAAGTTAGAATTGGAAGAAGTGCCCTTGAAATGTTAATCAAAATGGCACCGATGCCGGGGAGTGGTGTTGTTTGAGGTTGAATTTTGTTCTTTTTAGTCATAGTTGAATCTACTTACTTTTAGTTTTGGTTTGTTTGTTGTTTTTTTGAAACAGATGATATGAGTGTTAGCGAAAGCAATGGTAGCCAAGTGGACCACCAAGATGACATCGAAAATCTCAATGATGTCAATGAGTCGAATGTTTATGACCCTAATCTTGTGGGTGGAGTTGGTGCCATTCGCTTGCCTCCGGCTGAAGGGAACGTTGTGTTCCACATTACAAGCACCATGTTGCAGCTCTTGCAATTGAAAGGGTTGTTTGGTGGGTTGGCTCTGAGGATCCCCATGAGCATACAAGAAACTTTGTTGATGTCTGTGGTCCGTTCTCCTTCAAGAACATATCCCAAGAGTCGCTCCGGTTGAGATTGTTCCCATTTTCTCTAATGGGAGAAGCGTGCAAGTGGGTGGTAGAATTGCCAAGAGACTCCATCATTTCGTGGGAAGAGCTTGTTAGTGCATTTCAAGTGCGATTTTTCCCTACTTCAAAGATGATGACACTTCGGGATAGAATCCAAAGCTTCAAGCATTTGGAGGGTAAGCCAATTCATGAGACTTGGCAAAGATTTAAGAAGTTGGTGCTGCAATGCCCAACTCATGGTTTTCCCGACAACGTTTTGCTGCAATACTTTTACCGAAACCTTGATTCGGTGAAGAAGGGAGTAGCTGACCAACTTTCTCTGAGAGGTTTGATGCAACAACCTTACGTTATAGCAACCCAACTCTTGGATGGTATGATTAAAATTAACCGGGCATGGTACACTTGCGTAGATCAAGTCTCCCCTCTCACTTTTAAATTGACAAAAGAGCAGCTTGAGAAAGATCAAGAGAGAGACCAAAACATGGCAAAGATCATGACCCAACTTGACATTTTGTCCAAATATGTCATGGGAGCCGGTGCTAGAAATGTCAATGTTGTGGGTGTTGGGTGTGTAAACCTCGAAGAGGCCAAGTTTGAAGCGTTGTATAATGCTGAGGTGAACTTCCTAGCCAACCAAGGAGGTGGTTATCGTTCAAACTACCCGAGGAAGGGTGGTAACAAAGGTTAGAACAGGGATAAAGGTTGGCAAGATCATGATAGAGAGTGGAGGGATTGTAACCCCACTTAGAAGGAAAGAGATGGGGAGCTACTACCTTGGCCTCACGAACCACACCACAAGCCGTGGTGGTGGTCGTGGTCTTGAGGCAATGTGCTCACATCTTGGGGCAGCCTTGGCCTTTGGCTTAGGCTTTGCCCCTTGCCTTGGCACTTACCCTTGCAACCCTCAGTAGAATCTTAAATGGTCTTCTAAACTATGGGGTGTTACACGTGCCTTGACGTTTAACCCCTAAAACCCTCATTCTAAGTATGGGAAGTCTCATCTATGACTCTAATCCATATACATCAAACTCTAGAACCTTAGCTTGAGGCTCTAGTTTGGTCTACTAGTTTCCAGGGTGTTACAATATCTCCCCCTTGGGAACATTCGTCCTCGAATGACATTTCTAAATCTTAAGGGAAATGACTCTAGACTAGAAACCCATCATGCATGCAACATATCTAATGCACATAACAAGGGAGGAAAACTTCAATCCCAAACTAAACCTACTCAATGCAACTCAAGGAAGTAGGAACCACATCTAACAACCCATTATGCATGAATTTCTCACAACTAGTCATGGTCAAGGAGGAACTACCATCTCCTAGTCATAACATGCTCAACATACTCTCATGGAGCTCATATGCAATTCACTCTCAAAAAGCATTCAATCAAGGAGGAATCTTTCAACTCCAAACTAAGGCATGCTCATATGATCATCTCATGAAGTCTATATGCAACTCTACTCAATGCACTACTACATGAGGAAAACAACGCATATAAGTCATTTCTAACAAGATCTAAGCATTTTTATGAACATGCATATTAGGAAATCATTGCAACATATAAATACACAATAACCTTGCTAAATAGGCACACTATCTCCCCCTTGGGAGTAAGCCTACACAAACTCTTCTATACATCATTCATACTAAAGACACTTCAAAGTCTAACATATCAAGTCCAAACAATACCAGAATCAAATAAAACATGAAAACATACCGGTAGCCACATAAGGAGATCACTCTTGATCATTCTTAGCTTGGAGGTTATAGAACATATTCTTCTTTTGAACACTCTCACCCAGACCACTAGAGGCAACTTTCTTATCCTCCCTTCCCTTAGCTTTAAGAACCGGGCAATCTCTTATCTTGTGCCCATCCTTCCCACACCCAAAGCAACCATCCATGCCGGCTAGGCACTTACCATTATGACTCCTTCCACATTTGATGCACGTAGGCTTAGGAAATGGAGACCCACTACCCTTTTCTTTGTCAAACCTAGAGGTGTTGGAAGAATCTTGGCCGTAATACCTTTGTTTAGACTTAGGCCTACCTTGTCCATCAAACTTAGCATTAGAAAAGTTCACATCATTGGTTCTAGCTCTCTTTACCTCTCTATTCATTTTCTTGAGCTTTTACTCCTCAATTTGTTCGGCATGAACCATAAGACCTGAAATATCCATACTAGGGATAAACATTGTTGAACGACAATCATTCTCTACGAAGTAGGACACTCTTATCACAAATTTATTCATTGTAGTCCTTGAGTCCGCCACTAGTGTTGGAGCATACTTGGATAGTTGGGTGAACTTAAGGGTATATTCCTTCACACTCATACCTCCTTGACGAAGGTTAATGAATTCTTGCATCTTTCGTTCCCTCAACTCTAGGGGAAAGAACCTATTAAGGAGTGCTTCCTTGAACCCTTCCCACTCTATTGGGCTTGCTTCTACCAACCTATTATCTTTCCATTAGTCATACCATATTTGTGCAATATCCCTCAATTGATACGTGGATAGTTCTGCTTTCTCTACCGAAGTCAATCCCATGATAGCAAGCACCTTACACACCTCATTTATGAAATCTTGAGGATCTTCCTCCACCTTGGAGCCATAAAACTTTGGAGGTTTCATCCTAAAAAACTCTTTCACCCTCAAAGTTGCGGAGTTCACATTATTAGTCAAAGCAACTACTTCATTATTAAATTGGGCCATCAAGGCTTGAGTTAATATTTGGAGGGCCGAACTTATTTCCACATTTGTCATAGTCCCCGCATCAATAGGAACTTGAGGAGGAGCTTGGTGTAGTGCTTGGAGAGGAACCTCTCAATCCTTATTGCCTTTCTCTTCTCTCCTAGCATTTCCCCTTGTATTAGCCATACCTTAAAAAACAACGGGCATGGATTAGAAGAAGAGCCTACTAAAGCCAAACTCTATGGCACAACTTAGAGAATGAAGAAGTGAGATTTCTTCAGCATCTAATAGCCTCCTATTCATAAATGTGGCGTGCTTCACATTTATGAACAGGACTCTACTAGACGTAGTTTGAGACAATCCTAGAACCATTATAAAGCTTGTACTCCGATTACCAAGTTTGTCACGACCCAGGGGTACCCCCTAGACATAACATGGCGTATTTTGGGGTCTCATACAAGCCCTTAGCATATCATAACATAAGATAATAGAAAAGTACGAAAAATTTAAAACTTCTTTTAAACCATACAATTGAAAGTCAACATAAGACATATTTAATGAGCATAGGAGATAAGTCATAATCATAATAAGCAAAGACTCTCACATAAGCATCATATGAACATAATTGACTCTTAGTCATCTATACCATAATAGAACCATTCTTAAGTAACCTCAAAAGCATACATGTGCAAAGCATGAGTAGCATCCCATAATACCACCCAAGCCAAGTATCCCTTCTTGGTCATCTTAATCATAGTCTATGTACATTTTCAAGTCTCTAAGCTTTTATACTATAAGGGAACCATACTTCTAAGTAAACTCAAAGCACACTTGTGCAATGCATGAAAAGAATCCCATACTACCCTTCACACTAAGCATAGCCTTGAAGTCATCTTAGTCATACTCACCCTCGTTTGGTCTCATTATTAACTTAACTCTCATAACTAAGGGAATCTCTCACCTTTAGTCAATCATGGAAAGGAAGGCAACTATAGCACAATCCTATCTCAAGATACGTCATACAAGAGAACACTTTCTTTGAATAACCCTAAGTCATACTTATGCAATGTATGGATAGCATCACATTATACTATTCATGCTAAGTACCACTTTTAGGTCCTCCTACTAATACCTCTTAGTTTGGAACCTAGTTCCTCTCTTTAACTTTAGAACACTATGATGTACTCTCTTAAGCACATCCTAGTTCTTTATTAGCTTGAGCCCTATGAGATACTACTTTTAGCATGTCTAGGTCCATTATTAACATGGACCCTATGAGATACTACTTTTATCATACCTAGTCCATCCATACTCTTGAACACTATGAGGTACTTCATTAAGTAAGTCTTAGTTTAATAATGTTTTAGAACACTATGAGATGCTTCTTCAAGCATGTCTTAGTTCATTGGATATGGATATTGCTACTAGAAACCTTAACTTAACTATGTGAAGGCTTACACCTCATGAGACCTAACTTTACGAAAACCCACACTCTACTACGTAAGAGTTCCCCGTTTAACTTGGATAGTCCTCACATCAACTAGGTGTGGTTCTCCTTTCTACTTGGAGCCCAGACCCTTTCTTGTGTGACACTCCATCACATTGTCAATATCCACTTGGAGCCAAGCATACACCTCAAAATTTACTTGTTAAGCCTTGCTTAACACTCATGTCTCATGGAAGGATGTCCTTGACAATCAATCCATGTTCAAGTGATTCTATCACTTTATACTTTCAAGCATTCATAAAGTAGGTTAGGTGAGTTGATGCTTATCGTGAACAACGACACTAACCTATGGTACGAGTGTGTACGATCGTCGATAATATAGTAACCCAACTAAAGGTTGAGGTCGTGTCCCAAGGGAGTGGTTTTGACAATTAGTAGAAAAATAAAATTTAGTTCTAACTAGTCGTAGCTAAAGACATTAACGATTAAAAATATTGTAAATTAAAGGGGGACACAAAAGTGTCAAATATCAATTTGGGGGTTTTGTCACAAGTATAGCAAAAACAACAAATATAACAAGAAAGTCAAGTATGGGGAAGAGTTCTTGGGGTGTGACCGCAATTCAAGTTGAGAAAAATAGTTGGGTACATGCTTTCGATAGGACATTTGCAAGATAATAGTGACTAGGCTAAGCTTTAGATAGAAATAAGTTCCCTCTCGGGCAACTTACCCCGTTTCAAATGCATTCCTCTCGGACACCCACTTGCCGCATGAAGACCAGCCTACGCCTTACCCCACTCACTCTCTCGAGTTGAGTGTTAGGATATGAGACTAGGGCTCACCCTCTCGAGCAGAACATCAATGTAGTGGTCTTGGTTCGCGACCTCCCTCTCGGGCAAGCCAAAAACACATGGGTGACTTTGTATTTGCTATTACAAACCCATTAGATTAAACCAAAACTACTAGGTTAAATCACCATTAAACTACATCTAGCCTATCAGCAAGCAAGACCCAACAATAATATCAACACATATTTGCTAAATCACACCCCAAGAATTGGGGGTTTTAGCCACACATTAAGAAATAGAAAAATACACCTAAAATGATAATAAAATAAAATGGGTATAAGAATTAAACCTTTATTTAAGCAAAGGAAGAAGAATAGGGAAGACTCACTTCCAACTTGGGGAAAATGAACTCCTTTCTTCAAGTTCCCAAAACCCTCTCCAAACTTGAGAGAAAAATACCAAAAAGTACTATTCTATTGTGAAAATTATAATTAATGTTTGACTCTCTAAAATTAATAAAAACTTTAGTATTTATAGACTTCAGAAAATAGTGTTGGCGGATCATTCGGTGAGGTTAGTCGGAATCGCCTATTAACTCAGTGATTAGCCCTTTGGTGTAGTTCATCGCCGTCTTGCACTAGCCTTCAGCATCGTCGTGCGCTGTGTCGTTGGGCGACATAGTACTGCTTCGCGGATCTATTCAGTGAAACACCGACTGCTCCTTTCATCACCTTTTTGATCCTGCTCCTTCAGGGCTTCGCGTACTGGAACAAAAGGCGGAGTGCGTCCCTTCGGTGAATTGCCAAGTGTGCTTGGCGATGCTCAGGCTTCAACTTCTTTATTCTTTTAAACCTTTTTGTTCCTTTTTGCGCCTAAGTGTCCATGCTTCCACTAAAACTTTAAATACCTGAAACTTAAGAGTTTTCATCAGATATTGAGACAAAATAAGCATTTGAGGATACTATTTCTATCAAAATAAAGACCTAAATGAGTCCAATTTGTGGACTCATCATGAGTATAGGCCTTTCACCACAATTCTACCTATTAGTCTTATATTAATCAAATTGACTCTACTCTCAAAGCCCTAGTGATTCAATCATTCATTACTATAAGGCATACATTCAAGGCTTCACTTCATACTATCCTTATTCATATCTAGGTTACAAGGCATTCAAGTCATAAGCTTCATCTTAAGCAATTCTCATCACATTCTCCAATATCAATAGATTCTAGCCATAAGTCATCATGTAAGATCAATCTCAAGCATTACTAATCAAGACCCATCACATTCACATTATTCTAAATCAATTAATGTATATAGGTTTCTATCCTTAAAACAATTACTAGTCAAAGCATTAATTCTAGAAGATCACTTTGACCTTCAATTTCACCTCCCATGGCAATAACCCACATAATTCAACTCATCAATTAGACTAGGAAAATCATAGGAAGCACATGTATTCATCATAATATCGCAATTAAATGCTAAATCAAACATAATTAGGTATTTTCAACTAGATTGGAATCATACCCAAACCCTACCCACAATGTAAGAAGAACCCCAACTAGAATTGGGTTTTTGACTTCATAATTAGGGGAAAACTAAGGGGATCTATGGGTGGAAGAACCCATAGATGAATAGGATAACATACCTTAACTCAAAGCCCTACTAATCTTGAATCAATGGAGTCTTTGTTCTTGACCTAAACTTCCTTCTCTTCTTCCTATTCTTCTTCTTGAGCTTTCCTAGAGAGAGAAATATTTTGGGGTGAAGAACTTTGCGATCTTGTGGGGTTTTGGAATAGCTGGGGTGGTTAATGAATTAAAATACTTTATATAGGTGTATAAAATCAATATAAAATGACCCCCACTTAAAACTAATAAAAAAGGAATTTACTAGTTAACCCCTCACTAGGCAGCCACTCCCAGGCACAACGAGAGGATCTCACAAGCCGTGGTGCTTGATTGATAACGTTTCAAAGACACTTCATCCAATACTAAGCGTCAACGATCTTTAGTTAGTAATATAACCCAACTAAGTGAGTTGGGGTCGAATCCCACAGGGAGTGGTACGTATTTGAGAATCAATAGACAAGCATGAATTCAAGTCAATCATAGGTAAAAACATTTACGAATAAAATCATGGTTCAAGTTTGGGGTGACACAAGTGTTAAATAACAGGGGATTTATGTTTCAACTATCAGCTACAACAACAAATAACACGAAAATAACAAGTATAGAGATGGGTTCTTGGGATGTGATTGGATTATGGGCTAAGGTAGACAAAATGGGTGATTGCAATTAATATCAAATAGCTGTAAATCAATTCATAAGCTAGACTTTAGTGGGGACAAACTTTCTCTCGAACACCAATAAGCAGCAATTAAGAACAACCTACGCTTTAACCCATTCACTCTCTCAGCTGAATGTGTGGAAATGAGTTTAGGATTCACTCTCTTGAGCTGAACCCATGACATCCCGATGCCCACACACCATCAAATCAGTAATCTTGGTTTTAAAACACCTCTCTCGAGCAAGCCAAAAACACGAAGGTAGAGTTGCATTTCCAAATACAACCCTTTAGATTAAGCCACAATTACTGAATGAAATCACTTTTAAACAGCATTTAAATTATCAATTAACAATACCCAGCAGCTACATCAACCCATAATCACACCCCAAGAATTGGGGTTATAGCTAGACATCATTAAAAGATTAAAATCGTTACCAAATTGTGTTTCCATCAGCTGGGTAAGATTGATTTTGTCTTTACAAAGGTCAAGGTTGAAGAATCTCAAAGACCCACTTCAAATCTTCAAATCTAAGGAAATATTGTCTCAATAATACTCTAAATTTTAAGCTCCAAATTTCAAAAACTAGGTAATAGATTTCTATATATACGATACACACGTACAACACACACGCCGTGAAACTAGTATATATATATATATTAAGAAGAATACTTTTAAGAATTGTATATTTCTTTTCATCCTATTCATCACCAAATGAATAGTAATATAAATTACATTAATAATCAATCGCATTCAGGGAAGAATGATATTTTACCATTCTTGTACTGGGATTATAAATAGCATGGGGATTCTCATTTGTACACCAATAAAAAAACAAACCACTAACAAAATGAAATTTGGATATTTAATATCATCTTCATACTAAATACGAAGCACATGGTTTTACATATTTCACCTTTTGCTCTATTGTGTAAGAAAAACATCATCTCCGGAACATGTGACGAATTTGTCTTTTTGGAATGTGTTATAAAGAGGTTATGATGGATATCTACAAGAGATGGATGAAGATGTTTCTCACTCCATAGATCAGAATGTAGAACAAAAAATGTTATTGTTCTTGGTTTTGAGGAGTAAGATATCATTAGATATCCTAAATTTCATTATCTTAAAGGCATATTTTGCATATGGAGTACACATAACTCCACAGATATTTAGTATCCAAATATAATAATAAAAAATATCATCCTTCCCTAACTTCCATTGATAATGATTTTACCATTTATTACGATTCAATTTACTTATAAGATGATGAAAACAAGTATAAAAGTTTGATCAGTAGTATTCTGCTAACGATGATTTCACATAAAAGACATTAGTTTTAATTCTTTGCTCAAGTGAATCGTCAAGAGAGATTAAAAGCTCACCTTATCCATTATTTATACTACTAGACGAAGGTGTTTGCATCGAAGGAGATATCCATTTTTAGGTACGTATTACAAAAGATTCATAGTGACATTTTATGTAAGGATGAAAATATCTCTTTGTGGAAAAACACAATTGGTCTTTTAAAAGAAATTTTGATACCTGGATAGAATTGAAAGGAAAATAATTAGTCATTGATCAATCAAGATGTTTTGTGAGAGAGTTGAATTTGGGGATTTTGCAGAGTTTTGATCTCATTGAATGGGAACAATTATGTTTTTAGAGAAACTTTGTTCTTGTTTGTGGATGTATTTCCTAGGTTGATTTTATTGTAGTTAACCTAATCGTGAGATCATTTTCATTCCACACAAATAAAATTTTATTTTCTTTTACGATTTGAACAAGAAAAGTAGGTGAAAAATTTAAATCATGTATCTTAAGATCAATGTTATCTAATGTCATGCACAAATATTTTAATCGTGCATCTATTGTTTGAAACTAATTATTTTGGCATAAACCTCTTCTTCCTTTAGGTATTAGTTATTATTGTTAACATGATTGTTCCTTGTTCTTTATGTATATACTAGGTAAATTGTCCGTGCTTCACACGAGATTGAATTATTTTACTAAGCTTACATATGAACATTCGGGTACCATATGTATTTTTAATACATGCACTACATTTTCAAGAAAATTTATTTCAATGCAACACGTTCCTTTGAAGTCGTAAAGTGCTATGTTTTTAAATTTTTTGTTTTTGTTGCCTAAAAAATATGAGTCATAGAGAGAGTTTAAGTATAAGAAACAAATCGAAGAAAATCACCATGGAAATAGTTGGTCAGAATTGAAGATATTTTCAAAATTCTAGGATGTTATTAAGAACTACATCAGACGTTAAAGAAGAGACCAAAAAGCCTTGAACAATAACTCTATCAAGTAAAGTGGAACATCACGTCCATACAAGAACTTAATTAACTAGATTCAAATGAAGGACCTTCAGCTCCATTCTTATGAACCTCCATCAATATTTTTTTTTATCATAGTATGTCATATCATGTTGTAACGACTCAGAAAATGATAGGTTGAACTAGAGCCTTATTGTGTGGGTTAGTGTGACTTTAAGTTGATGTCTAGGCTGTTTTAAACCTAATGTGAGCAAGGAAGAAGCCTAGGGTGCAAGCAAGGGCCTTACCTAGTAAGTTTGAGTGAAAGAAACCTTGTTCTTAGGTGGACCTTTTGGCGATGGGGCTGTTTGATCGCCCAAGGGGTTGGGCGAGTCGCCCTTGGGCTGTTGTTCTAGCCTAGTGGGCTGCCCTTTTGGCCTAGGTGCTGGACCAAAGGGCGAGCTAACTACAAGCTCGCCAACCAACTTGGCGTGTCGCCCATTTCCCCTCTAATCCGCCATTTGGACTGCCCAAATTGGTAAGCTCACTGGAAATTTAGGTGAGCCAAGGGTTCACTTGGTGAGTCGCCTAGTGCACATGTCGAGCCTAAGTGTCCAAAGGGCGATCTTAGACGGGCAAGGGGCAGATTTTTAAGTTGTAACTTTAAGGGTCCTTAGTTCTTTTCCTAAGTTGAGTCCACCTTATTCTATTCCTTTCCAAGAAACTATAAAACATTTTTAGACCTAAATTCTTTCAAGTAAGTCACTCCAAATAGAATCACAAGAAAACCCATCTCCTCTCAAATATTTTCTCTCACTAGAAATCCTCCATTAGAGAAGAAGAAGAAGGGAGCCATTGAAGCTAGGGTTTGGTGATTCAAAGGTGGTTCTTCCTCAAATTGCTTGGGGATTCTTAGTAAAGGTATCATAGTCTTGATCCTTGCCTAATTTTCCATTCAAGGAGCCAATTCAAAGGTGATTTCAAAGTATGAAAAATGTAGGGTTTTATTCAATCTCATGGGTTCTTTCATTAAACATTTTCAAATGGTTTCTAAAGACAAATTATGATTGTATTGGTGTTTAATTGGTGATTTATGATGAAAATACTCCATGAACCCATGAATTTCACTCAATTCCTAAATTGTACCTTTATGAAGTGGGTTTGTTGATCATGAACGAATGTTGATGGATTATGCCTAGATTAATTTAGATTGTTGAACTAGTGATGTTTATGTTGAATTAAGTGATTGAATCATGCCAATTTCCTATTCTATTGTACTAGTTTGGATTTATGAGTTGATGTTGATCCAATTGAAATGTGGAGGTGTTTAATTACTATGTATATTGTGGTATTGCATTGATGAATATATTCCTTGTACCCTACATGTGGAGGTTAATGTTGACTATGATGTGAAGCATATGTGTGATCTAAATGAATGAATAATGATCATGTTTAGAAGCTAATTGTGTTAGGATTGAATGTTATCTCTCTATTAACACTTATGAGTGATGGTGATTATGTGAAAGGCTATTCTCACATACACACACTTGAACGAAGAATGAATGAAGTTCAATGATAGTGTTAATGATGAAGTACTTATTGAAAGGCTTTTGTCAATTGTATTCTAAAGAATGTTAATGACTTGTTGTGAAAGGACTTTCTCACAATAATGGAATTCTTAGGTGAAAGTCTATTCTCATCTTTTATCTATGAGCTTTCCAATGAATGAATGAATGTTGGGTTGGGATGGATGCTCATCCAGGAGTTGAGGCAGGGTATCTAGTAATAATCTCTTATCCCATAATGAACTAATGTAAAAAATGTAATGTACTCCGTGGGGAATAATGCTAAGCACCGAGTGGATATGGCTTGAGATGGGAGCTCATCCGAGAGTTGAGGCGGGGTACTTTGTAGCAATTTATTGAGATGGATGCTCATTCGAGAGTAAGGTGGGGTATCTAGTAGCAATCTCCCTATCCCATAACTATGTGCCCACATAGGTCTAGCTAGTGGATCCACTTGAGCTAAAGAATAGTGGTCCTACCTTAGGAAAGTAGGAATCCCTTATTCGGTGAGGGTGACACCGGGATTCCATGTCAAGCTCTCATGGTCTATGTCGGTTAAGGCTTACCCCCATAAATAATGTTAATGAACTATGGCATTCTTAAGGATGCACTACTTAGTGTGGGTGGTGGAATTGGACGTCATCTATGCATTGCTCAAGTAGGCAATTGAGAGAGGTAATGGTGTGTTCCATTTAATGTTAATGAAATGAATGGGCTCTTATAATGACATTTATTAGAATGGTGATAAATGATTAATGAATGAAGGTGATCTTAATGTAATAAAGCTAATGAAGAATGTTGACTCTTATATGTTTAAATGTAAATATGCATGGTATACTTGGATGGTATTATGAGTTACTTCATTGTTATGACTTGTTGTATATGAATGTGCCTTGTCTATGGTGACTTCAAAGGAGTACTTAGTGTGAGTAGTAGTATGGGATGCTACTTGTACATTGCACAAGTATGCATTAGAGTTGTCTTAGATGTTGGTCTTAATGTGATAATGTGATTCATGTGATGTTTATGTTTCTTATACGTTTTATTGTGTAAAGGTTGAAATGATGAATGGTAAGTTCACTTTTGGTGACCTTAATGTGGTACCTTGGTGTGGATGGTGGTATGGGATGCCATACATACATTGCACAAGGTATAGCATGAGGTTTACTTGAGGTGAAGGCTTAAAGAAAAGGTAGTTGGGTTATGTGGTTGATTATGTTCTAATGTGGATAAATGATTTGTATGTTGGTTATGACTTATATTATGCCTCTTTTACTCATATTCATGACGTTTTACCAAAATGGCATAAAAGCATGACTTTTAAATCAAATGCCTCTTTTTAGCATGTTTCTGCATGGCTATCATACTTAGTACTTAATTGTGCTAACCCATTCTTCTTCTACGGTTTACTACAAGTGTAGGTTGCGGTAATTGAGTGACTGTCTCTCTAGTTGTTTCTTGGACTAGACTTCTTCCAAGTCATCTTTTGGTATGTCCTTATAGATCGAGGACAAGGACTTTTAATGTTTCTAGTTCTTTTATATTTTAAGACTATTGTTAAGACTTCGATTGTAAAGGGTCGTGACCCTATCTTGTTTAAAGTTTTGTCTAAGATGGCCATATGAGACTTTAGTAGTACACTGCTTATAAATGAGTTTTTAGATTGTTGGCTTTATTTAAGGAAAGTTTATATGCCACACTATTTTCAAGTATCTTATGCAATGAATGAGCCATGAGGCTTGTATAAGAACCCTTCGGGGTCAAGTACGTATAGTCTCAAGGTTGTGACAAGCATGGTATCAGAGCCCAAGGTTTTGGGAATGGTCTTAGGGTTGATGTCTCACAAGTCACGTCTAGTAGAGTCTTATTCATCGGTTTGAGTCACGACACATCTATGAGCAAGAGGCTATAGGACGTTAGAAGTTACACTTCTTTCATATTCTTGAAGTCGTGCCTTAGAGTTTAGCTCTATAGGTGTTCTTTTCCTAATCCTTCTCTTGTGTTTATAGGATATGAATACACGGAGGGCTAATGCAAGAAGGGAACAAGAGGAGAATGTGAATGAGGAGGTTCCCCCTCAAGCTCCTCATGACCCTCAAGCTCCTAATGATGAAGGGGTCATGTTTAATGTGGAGATAATGGCGGTCTTCCAAACTTCAACCCAACTCATGACAGTTCAAACTCAAGTCGTCACCACTCAAGCTCAAGACTTAAATGCCTAAGCTAATGGAGAAGTTGGACCCCAATTAAACCCCAATGTAAGTACACCCACTTCAAGAATTAGGGATTTCACAAGGATGAATACCCCTACCTTCCATGGCTCTAAAGTGTATGAAGACCCACAAGGCTTTATAGATGAAGTGTTTAAAGTGGTGGATGCCATGGGAGTATCTTCTCAAGAACATGTGGAACTACCCGCCTATCAATTGAAAGACGTAGCTCAAGTATTGTTTGAGAAATGGAGGGATGAGAAACCCGTGAAAGCGGGCCCGGTTAATTGGGGAGTGCTTAAGACAACCTTTCTTGATAGGTTTTTCCCCCTAGAGTTGAGGGAACAAAAGTTGGTGGAGTTCATGAACCTCCGTCAAGGGGGTATGAGTGTGAAGGAGTACTCTCTCAAGTTCACCCAACTCTCCAAGAATGCTCCAACCTTGGTGGCAAATTCAAGGGCTAGGATGAATAAGTTTGTAATGGGGGTGTCCGGTTTAGTTGAAGAAGAGTGTTGTACGGCAATGCTCTATCTCGATATGGATATCTCAAGGCTCATGACATACGCTCAACAAATTGAGGAGACAAAACATAGGAAAATGAATAGGGAGGAAAAAAGAGCTAGACCTGATGAACAAAGTCAACCAAGGTCCAAAAAGAGGTACTACAATCAAGATTCCTCTATAGTCAACAATGATAGGGTGTCTAACCCTAAATCTCAAGGAGGGAATGTAAGTGGTTCTTCTTTTGAAAGGTCTAGGTGTTCCAAGTGTGGGAAGAAACATTTGGGTAAGTGCCTTGCCGACACGGATGGGTTCTTTGGGTGTGGAAAGAAGGGTCATAAGATGAGGGATTGCCCAACACTATCGGCACAAAGAAGGGAGACTAAACAAGCTTCTCATGATTGCCCGGACCTTGATGCTCCAAAGAGAAACCGTTTCTATGTGCTTCAAGCTAACAAGGACAAAGGAGCTTATCCACATGAAGGCACCGGTAAGTGATAGTTCCTAATAGTTCTGAATGATGCCTATGTTGTTTTAATGATTAGCCTTAGTTGGGTTTACCTTTAAGTGGGTGGATAGTATGTTGAATAGTAACGTGGTTGAGAGTTTTGATATCCTTATCTCTTTCCTTCCATTCTTATTCAAGCTAGAGACCAAGCGTTCCTTGTAGCTTGTTTCATTTTTTGTAGTATTGTGTGATTATGAGTTTCCATGGTCTCCTTATGTTATGCATGTTCTAGTTAAATTCTTGTTTCATATGAGAAAATGAGTTTTCATGATTTATGTTCCTCATGTTGATGTGCATTTGATATGAATTGTCTATATGCTTCATGAGTGTTACATTATTATGTTTAAGGATTATTTTATGTATGTTATGATAAGGGATGTGACTGGATGTGCGGGAAAGTTATAGAGATGTTAAAGGACTTAAATATTGCAGGGAGTTTTGGGGAGGACCTGATACGAAGGTTGTACAGTATATAGATGCGATTAAAGGGAATGGAAGGAAAGAAAACACTGGCTAGATAAATTGCATGCTTACTGCTTGGTTACTATTTGGGTGAGATCAAGTAGCTCAAATTGATTGATTAGCTACTCATACTAGTCTTACAACTTATTTTATTGTAGATTGGTAATCTGAAGAGAAGGAGCTTAAATCATATTGTTTGAATTGTATAGCAAGGTATGTAAGGCTATTAGATTTCCTATTTCTTTGGCATAAATCGAACACTGCATTACAAAAAGTAAGTTTTCTAAGTGCCCTTGGTAGTGATTGATCCATAGTTGCAGTTCCTACTCCCTAGAGCAGTAAAGTGAGTACTCTAATATGAGTTTGTTACTAAATGTACGTGCTCACTCTACCAAGTATTAGCATGCAAGGTTTAAACATGTTTCATCATCAAAGTACCCTTGGCACGTATTTCCCTTTATATAAATCAAAATGATCCTAGATTACACATGGTACATATATTTATATGCTGGATATACAATTTGCCCATATCATGCCAACTTGCTTCAATTATCTATATATATGTCAGCTTTTGACATGTTCATATGTTCCCTTTATTTGTTATTACTCCCATTATGTTAGACTATAATGTTACCTCACAAGATCCCTACTTGCTCTATTTACATTTTATATGTACTTGGAATATGTATCCATCCTAAAGTTGAATCTGCCCATGTTCTCCATTGGTTCCACGTTCATGTATACCTTGTATTTGATATTAGTTAGTGAGTATTTGGCTATCATATAGAGTTCAAATCTCTTGGCTGAATGTTAAATGTCTTCACTCGACATGTGCTTCAATTTGAGATGTCAAAATGCTTAGTGAGTCATATAAGCTCCGAAGTATTACACGTTCATGTCACATTTGCTTCCCAGGTCATTGTTATTATCGTAGGTCCATATTCATAAGTTCTACTACTGGTCCACAGTTCCAAATATCAATAATGATTATGACCACCAAAACAACAATCTCAAAAGAGTTATGATCATCAAAAGAACAATCTCAAAAGAGCTATGAACATCAAAACAACAATCTGAAAGATTAAAAAATCTAAGTGAAGCAATCTGTATAATTATAGGTGGCAGCCCAGGGGCAAATTCCTAGCATGCGATGCCAATTGGCATAGAAGGGTGGCAGCTCAGGGGTGAAAGCCTAGCATGGTCCGATCCCAATTGGTATAAGAGGGTGGCAGCTCCGGGGTGAAAGCCTAGCATGGGCCGATCCCAATTTGTGGAATTATGAGGACAGCATCCTAGGGGTTAAAATGCCTAGCATGGGTCATCCTCTTCTATCATTGATCATCTGGTCATTTGTTTCATATGTCTTATAATTATTATAATGCAAAGAAAAGTAAAGAAAAGAATGTAACATACACGATTACACAAGTATAAGCAAAGGTGGTCTATAATCCTTATCTATTGGTATTTGGTTTCACTTGAGCTCTCATTTTACATATGGTTGTATTATGCCTTACATATTCAGTACATTCTTTCGTACTGACGTCCCTTATTGGGGATGCTGCATTTCATGCTGTAGGTATAAGTACTCAACTAGTAGATCTCCCCAATAGAAGCAGATGATACTCAACGGTTGTTGGTGAGCTCCAGGTTGATTCAAGGCTTTGCCGAGTCTTTACTATGCGTATTTCATAGTGGTACAGTCATGGATTCCAGTAGAGGCTTTGTAGACATTGTAAAGCTATTATTTGAATTCATAGTTTCACTTGGCACATGTATCGGTTCAGCTAGTCAATATGTGTTGTATATGAAGCTTCTCATTAGTAAATATATCTGCATAACAGTAGTTTACTTTCACATCATAGGTGACTTGTAAATGTGTTCATATGGTACTTGTCCGCCTCACCTCGGGTTGGGGTGTGGAAATGAGGTGAAATGTTAAACATGCCTAATGTGCTTTGTGAGTAATTGCATATTTTGCCTAATGTTGTTATGATGAGCATGATATGACTTGGAGAAGGTAGTTCCTCCAATGAAGTGAGAAATGTTGTTGTGTGGTGCATAATGAGTTTGTAGATGTAGTTCCTACTTGCTTGTGTTGCATTGAGCTTATTGATGTGGAGTTGATGTTTCCTCCTATGATTATGTATTTATATTGATGTGTCATGCATGGTGGGTTGCTAGTCTTGAGTCGTTTTCCCTTAAAGTGTTTTAAAGTGTCATTCGAAGACGAATGTTCCTAAGTGTTGGATAATGTAACGACTCAAAAAATGATAGCTTGAACTAGAGCCTTATTGTGTGGGTTAGTGTGACCTTAATTTGATGTCTAGGATGTTTTAGAACTGATGTGAGCAAGGAAGAAGCCTAGGGTGCAAGCAAGGGCCTTAGCTAGTAAGTTTGAGTAAAAGAAACCTTGTTCTTTGGTTGACCTTTTGGCGATAGGGTTGTTTGATCACCCAAGGGGTTGGGCGAGTCGCCCTTGGGCAGTTGTTCTCGCCTAGTGGGCTGACCTTTTGGCCTAGGTGCTGGACCAAAGGGAGAGCTAACTACAAGCTCGCCAATCAACTTGGCGTGTCAGCCATTTCCCCTCTAATCCGCCATTTGGACTGCCCAAATTGGTAAGCTCACTGGAAATTTGGGTGAGCCAAGGGTTCACTTGGTGAGTTGCCTAGTGCACATGGCGATCCTAAGTGTCTAAAGGGAGAGCTCAGATGGGCAAGGGGAAGATTTTTAAGTTGTAACACACTTATGAGTGATGGTGATTATGTGAAAGGCTATTCTCACATACACACAAACACACATGAACGAAGAATGAATGAAGTTCAATGATAATGTTAATGATGAAGTACTTATTAAAAGGCTATTCTCAATTGTACTCTAAAGAATGTTAATGACTTGTTGTGAAAGGACTTTCACACAATAATGGGGTTCTTAGGCGAAAGGCTATTCTCCTCTTTGAATCTATGAGTGTTCCAATGAATGAATGAATGTTGGTTTGGGATGGATGCTAATCTGGGAGTTGACGCGGGGTATCTAAGTAACAATCTCTTATCTCATAATGAACTAATGTGAAGAATGTAATGTTCTCTGTGGGGATTAATGCCAAGCATCGAGGGGATATGGCTTGAGATGGGTGCTAATCTGAGAGTTGAGGCGGGGTACTTAGTAGCAATCTCTTAAGATGGATGCTCATCCGTGAGTGAGGTGGGGTATCTAGTAGAAATCTCCATATCCCATAACTATATGCCCACATAGGTCTAGCTAGTGGATCCACTTAAGCTAAAGAACAACGGTCCTACCTTAGGAAAGTAGGAATCCCTTATCCGGTGAGGGTGACACCAGGGTTCCATGTCAAGCTCTCATGGTCTATGTCGTTTAAGGCTTACCCCAACAAATAATGTTAATAAACTGTGGAATTCTTAAGGATGCACTACTTAGTGTGGGTGGTGGAATGGGACGCCATCTATGCATTACACAAGTAGGCATTTGAGGGAGGTCATGGTGTGTTCCTTATAATGTTAATGAAATGAATGGGCTCTTATAATGACATTTATGAGAGTGGTGATTAAATGTTTAATGAATGAAGGTGCTCTTAATGTAATGAAGCTAGTGAAGAATGTTGACTCTTATATGTTTAAATGTAAAGATGCATGGTATACTGGGATGGTATTATGAGTTACGTCCTTGTTATGACGTGTTGTATATGAATGTGCCTTGTCTATGGTGACTTCAAAAGAGCACTTAGTATTAGTAGTAGTATGGGATGCTACTTGCACATTGCACAAGTATGACTTATAGTTGTCTTAGATGTTGGTCTTAATGTGATAATGTGATTTATGTGATGTTTATGTTTCTTATATGATTTATTAATGTGGTACCTTGGTGTGGATGGTGGTATGGGATGCTATCTATACATTGCACTAGGTATAGCATGAGGGTTACTTGAGGTGAAGTCTTAAAGAAAAGGTAATTGGGTTATGTGGTTGATTATGTTCTAATGTGGATAATTGACTTGTATGTTGGTTGTGACTTAGATTATGCCTCTTTTACTCATATTCATGAAGTTTTACCAAAATGGCATAACAACATGACTTTCAAATCAAATTCCCCTTTTTAGCATGTTTCTGCATGGCTATCATACTTAGTACTTAATTGTGCTAACCCATTCTTGTTCTATGTTTTACTTCAAGTGCAGTTTGCGGTAATTGAGTTACTCTCTCTCTCTAGTTGGAGCTTGGACTAGACTTCTTCTAAGACATCTTTTGGTATGTCCTCATAGATCGAGGACAAGGACTTTTAATCATTCTAGTTCTTTTATGTTTTAAGACTATTGTTAAGACTTCGATTGTAAAGGGCCGTGTCCCTATCTTGTTTAACGTTTTGTCTAAGATGGCTATGTGAGACTTTGGTATTCCGCTGCTTATAAATGAGTTTTTAGATTGTTGGCTTTATTAAACGAAAGTTTTAATTTCGCACTATTTTCAAGTATCTTATGCAATGAATGAGCTATGAGGCTTGTATAAGACCCCTTCGGTATTGAGTACTCCGTGTCACTTTCGGGGTATAATCTCGGGTCGTGACACATGTATATGTCAAAAATGAGCCTTAATTTGTGAATATAATAAAGGTCTTTCCTCATTATCTCACAATATGCATTACTATTGCCCAAGTTTCATATTATTTGCATAAACTTATTGGGAATTGAACCATAGTTATTGTTATTGTTATAGTATACAATTACCAAGAATTAATGTAATGATCAACCAAGCAGTAGGTGACATCTAAATGGAACTGTTCACAACTGGATATTCTAAACCGATATTTTGATTGATAACATATTGAAAACTCACAGGATAATTTTTTGAGCATTTGAACTCACAAATTGCCACAAATAATAATAAAGATGACCTTACAATCCTAACAATCAAGAGGCATAAGGCATGTTGCCAAAAACATTTTTCAAAAAAGATAGTCTACTACAATTAATTGAAAGAAGCCAAAAAGAGAGTTCTCACTACAATTAATAGCTTAATTGACACTAAATATATATTTTCAAAGGCAATTTGTACTCTCTATAAATTTCCCTAAAATTCTATAGCGGCATTGAATCTAATAACAATTAATTAATATCGGTAAATTCTCTAGCACTCTTCATTAATGTACATCTTTATTATCGATAAAAAATATATTTGTTATAGTATATTTTGGGCATCTATTAGTTTCAAAAAATCTTGATGTCTTGTTATGCCCAAAAACAAGAGAGGAAGAAATATCGCCAATTAGTCAACTTGAGATAAAATAAGTGGACTAATTGTCTCTATACTAACATTCTAAGAAAAGTGCAATGTCATAAAAATGTTTGTACCTAAGTATAATACCTTAGATTCGAAAAAAACAAAAATTACAGGTTTCCTAGATCTAGTGCCTGTAACGACGGAACCACCGACGGTCCATAGGTCGAACCACTGACTATAGGTGGGGGTCCTAAGTGGCAAGTTTTACCAAGTTAAAAGGTTGAATCCTAGTATCGTTTTTACGGTTCACCAGGAAAATCTATCGTTCAACGTACGAGTCGTAGGTAGGTCTTGTATATGAGTCCCAAACATAGTGAAATTTTGAAGGTCAAGGTTGGGACCTACGGTTGGGAAGTATGGCTCGTAAATGGACTGATAATCCTTACATGGGGTCCTATCGTTGGGGTCCAAAAGTGAAGTCTCTAAACCGCACCAAAGAATGACTAGGACAGTACGTAGTTGGACCTACAAACCATAGGTCCAATCGTCGATGGAGTCCATAAATTATTTTTAAAGCGGATTTTGGGTCTTTTCCTAAGTATTCTAACCCAATACTATATCGTTTACCCTCTTCCCTATGCCCTACATAAACATTTTTTACCCCCAAACCACCCAATTCAATTCACTATCCTAAATTTCTAGAAGTTGATCAAGTTCACCCTCTTGAATATTTCAGTCTCTAAAGAAGAAGTTGAAGAAAAATAGCTAGGGTTCCATTCAAGTGTCAATTCACACTATTGCTTTTGGTTTTTTTTTTAACTCCAAGGTATGATTGTCTTTACCTATGGAGCTCTATCCTCATAGGGTTCCTAAAACACCCAACTTTATAAAGTCAGATTCCCCAATAAAATTAGGGTTTTATTCCATTTCCATGAGTTCCTTTCAGTTATGATCCAATTGATTGATTTATGTATTTTTATGCATGAATTGAAGAAAATGTATGTTGTAGGTTGAATTCCCCATGAACTCATGTTTGACCCATGATATCTAGAGTATGATTATATGATGTGGGTTTTGAACTATCAAAGATGAATTTATGAAGATATGCATTTTCTTTATGAAATAGATTAAAATGATTTAAGTTGCTTTGAGAATAAATCAGCAATGTTGTTGTTGTTGTGAAAGGATTTCTCACAAACTGTTCAATACATTTAAAATTTTCTTGATGTGCCATTCCATGGAAAATAAGATGAGTTAAGACCAATAAATTTTCTTGGGATTTATGCTTATCATCGAGTGGAAATTTAGATAGAAGCTCTCCCATAGTAGAGGCCGAGTTTGTAGTAGTAATCTTCCTATCCCATAACTATGTGCCACCATAGGTTTGTCTTAGATAGAGATTATCTAGTGGATCCACTTAAGCTAGATATTTATAGATCTGACCTTACCAAGTAAGGACATCTCTTTCTGTATGGGATAGACACCAGATTCTATGATATAGCGCACATGCTCTATGTACGTTAACGGAAAACTCCCACGATAAAGAACTAAGGTTACTTCTAGAAGTATCTCACATGTGTTTTGGAGATGATATTTACTTGCATTGGTATTTGTAGTCATGAGAAGTAATTTTAGCAAGATTTTATAACTTTTATGCATTGCTATAATACTTTGTACATTATATGTACTAACACATACTGCCTACATTGTTTCACTAATGTAGGGTCCGACGCTCCTATTTCGCATCCTTGCGGCTAGTGATCACCTTAGAAGCTTTGACGATTGGTGAGTCTACATGTTCTGAGGACCAAACCCTTTATTTCTTATTGTCTTTACTTTTCCACATTGTATGTAATATATGGGTTACGTCCCATTCACTCTTTGATGTAATAGATGACTTTGAGACTATGTTAGACTTCTGCTAGTTTTTGACCAACACCTTGATACAAAACTGTATTTGAACTCTTTCAAATCTATTATCTTGTCTGATGTATACTAAGTGGCATGTGTAGGTCCTTTTATGGTTTATATATGCCATGTAACATCTAGGGTGTACTTTAGGTCATGACACTAAGATTAAAAATAAAAAATATTATACTAACTTTAGCAGGCAAGAGACCAAACTTATTGATTCTTTCTATAACAAACTTCACCATTAGTTCTGTACTCGTCATCACATATTTGTTGTTGGATGCTATCATAAATAGCACAACCCACAAAAAAATTTCCCAAAAAATATAAGAAGAAGCCTATAGAAAGTGATGAAAGCGAAGATCAATTTTCAATCATCCTTCATGTGATATCTAACAAAGTTTAAAAAAAGTCACTAAAATAGCAAAAAGTAATTGCAATAGTTATATGAATTACTATGACTTGCAGTAAAACATTAAGCTTCATGAAATAGGAGGAAGAAAACTCTGAGGAATGAAATACACTTCATAAAAATCTTAATTAATATATTTGAATTCAAATCTCTCATAGCGGAAAAATATCTACAAATAATAGTGACAAAAATAGAAGTTTTATTTACTAAAGTACCAAATGTTTTGAATTCGATCATTCTAGTAGTGTCATGAGTTGTGGACTGAGAAGTGCAAGAGTAATAGTGTTGCATTGCAATTGAAATAAGTTTTCTTTATTTATTCTTTCTTCTAATGGTGTCTTGGAATAAGTGTTTTTTGTTAAAAGGAGTGAATGATTAATAAAGAGTTGTGATTTTTGTGTAATGTTGTGACTTTGGTAAAAGTGTGACTTTTGTGAAAAGTTGTGACTTTTATGAAGAGTTATTACATTTCTAAGTAGTTGTGATTTTTATGCAAAATTGTGGCTTTCCCGTAAGGTTGTGACATTTTAGAAGAGCTAAATAAGAATAATGATATGTGAGGAGGCCACACATGCGGGTCTAAGATTCTCTTTTATAAATACATAAGATAAGATATAAGATAAGATTTATTCATGAGACATTGTTCCTTTTATTAGAGACTTACTTTATACTTTTACTGTCGAGGAAAATAGAGAGTTTTAATATGATTACAAATTTTATTCATTCATATATTCATTATGATTCCCCAGTCTGTCAGACATTAATTTAAAGTGTGCTTTATTCTTATCTTTTATTATATATATTCAATTCAATTTAATAAACTAGGAGGGGAACGATCATACATATATATGTTATAGAAATTTAAAAGGATTACATTATATATGAAGAGGTCACATCAATAATTAACATATTTTTAGCTATGATTACTACAATGATAACTCAAACTGATTTTTGGGTGACCAATAATAAATAGATGACAGTAATGGATAATTATACAAATGAGCGTTCTTTCAAGAAAATAACTCCATCATTAAATGGATGAACTTTTTTTGAGAGATCTCAAAGTATCATTAAACTTTTGTTACAAAACCCTTTCTAAATTAAAGAAATTTAACACAAAAATCCTATAAATGATCTGTATTACCTTGGATTCAGGAAGATGGAAAAATGCAGCATTCCAAGATCTGGCGTTAGGACTAATGGAAGTCGTCGATGGACCGTGTAGCAATCCACGAACATTAGGTGGGGTCCCATAGTTGGGTTCTAGACATAGGGGTCTCTGATCTCACCCAGGGCCAGCCAGTATGGTCCGTGGTTGTACCTATGGACCGTAGGTGTTGCCGTAGGTGAGGGTCAGCTGTTAATTTAGAAGAAAATGACTTTTGGGTCAAATTCGAACGGTCATATACTTTAGCACACAATGAAATAGGTTCCCCTAGACCTACCAAATTAATTATAATTGTGTCCTCTTTCAAAAGCCACGGAGTTTGCTAAAATCCAAGATCAGAGTAAAATGTTATGCTCAATGTAGTGATACCCTCTCTGGCATACTACGAACCACGAACAAGTTGACGGGCAATGGTTTAAACGACAAACCGTTAGTCCCACCGTGAATGGCCTTCGTTGGCTTTTAAGTTATGGTTGTTTTGGTCCTTTTCTCTATACATTAGGCACTGCATTGTTTTATGCCTAAACTTTGTCCTTTTACTGAGCCTAAGCCTAATAATCTAGTCAGACATAAGTAGAACCCTCATTATCCAAAATTTATCCATGTTAGAACGAAAAGAACAGAAAGAGAAGCCACTTTCTTTCAAGAACAAGCAGCAGTGTTCTTCAAAGTTCAGCCCCGAAATCCAAAGTATTTTTCCGTAGATTTTGTCACCATGTATGTGGGAATTAACTAGTGGGTTCCTTTCACCCATTAGGTCCCTAAATTTCAGTCAGTTTCTTGATTTTACATAGCTTGTTTAAACTTAGGGTTTCTAAGATCTTGCGGAATTGTTATGATTTCAGTTGCTATAGTATCCATAATCTAAATAACATATTTTCTTGGAGGCGTTGCATAATTCCTTGTATAAAACTCAGAACCCTAGTTTTTTTTAAATTATCTTAGTTGATGAATTATACTTTCTAGGTTAGTTAGATAGAGAATCATGCTTCAGATTTCGAATGTCGCATTTTCAATATGTATAGATGTTGAATTCTCAATTAGCATGTTAGTTGTGAGCTACTAAGAACTTAGTGCAATTTAGCTTCACATACATTTAGTTGGGAGTAGATTTAGCATCAAGTTGTTGTATGGTTTAGCGTACCCTCAAATTTCCAGAACTATCTGCCCGTAGATTATAAGTCCCCTTTTTTGGGCATCAATATTAGTGATCACACAACAATCATGCCTTTATACCACAGGTGTAACTCCCCGCGTCCGAAAAAGGGAAATGAAACAAGTTTAGGGAAGTTGCATGTTCCATTGAGGGAGGCCATCCACTGCCCATGGGTAGAACCACGGACCGTAGTATAGTTTGTGGATTGGACACCCTGCCAAGTCTTTTGAGTCTCATGACCACAGCCAGACCTACGGACCGTAGGCCATACCACGATCCATTATCGGGGTCCGTGGTTTGATTTCCCAAAATCACCTTTCTGATGACCAACGATGGTCCACCAGGATGGACTGTAGGTCAGACCACGGTCAGTCGACTTGGGTCCGTTGGTAGTCAGCTAATAGTTATTTTTAAGGGTAGTTCAGTCTTTTTCTAATTATTTAGTTTCTATACTACATCATTTTAACCTTTACTGAGACCCCTATAGAAGTATTTTTAACCCCCCAGATTAGCCCATTCACTTCCTTCTTCCAAATTCACAAAAGAAGATCAATTCTCCTGTCCAAAATATTTCTCTTTCTAGTAACTTGAAGAATAAGAAGGATTCAATATAGGGTTTCAAATCAAGGTCTCAATTCATCCATTGAAGGCTAGCATTTGGATTCTAGGTATGATATGGAGTTCCCAAATTCCACTATTTCTAAAGGTAGAATTCCCCAATTGAGTTAGGGTTTTCTTCAATTATCATGGGTTCTTTTCATTGGTAATTTAAATAATTGAATTATGATCTCTTATGCATTATTGATGAAACATGATGATTTTATGATGATTTCATCATGAACCCATGTGATCCCCATGTTTTCAAGTTATGAATCATGTGATGTGGGATTTTGAGCATAAAGCAAGAGATTTATGAAATTAAGCATGTATTGCAAGATTTACATGTATTTATGATAAAAATACATATCTAACCCATGTTTTCTAAGCATTGATGATTGAAAGTGGGTTTTGAACCTCAAGAGGTAAATTATGGACTTATGCATTTTCTTACGAAATCTATGCAAATATTTTAAGGGTGCTTTGAGAGTAAAGTACCAATGATCATGATGCTTTTTTGAAACGATATTCTCATAAACACATACTAGATAGATGTGAAAGGTTTTCTCACATAGAAAGGATTTTTAGGTTGAAAGGCTTTCTCACCTAATTGAATAAAGAGTAAGAGCTATTCTACTGAAACTAGCTTGGATTTGTTGTGCAAGGGAACCTTTCCATGAATAATGATGTCAAGTAAGAAATGACTATTCCGTAGGATTTCTGCTTAGCACCGAGAGGATATTGATGAAGAGATGGAAGCTCTCCCGTTAGTAGATGTCGGGTTTCTAGAAGCAATCTCATGAAATGGAAGCTCCCTCATTAGTATATGTTGGGTTTCTAGTAGAAATATCCGTATCCCTTAAATATGTGCCCCCATAGGTTCATTAGCTAGTGGATCCACTTAAGCTAAAAGTTTATGGCTCTACCTTGGCAAGTAGGACAACCCTCTTCGGTGTGGGAGACACCGAGGGATCATGTTATAGCTCATATGGTCTCTATGTCGGTTAAGCCTAATTCCCCACATTAATAATGAACTAAGGTTACTTTAGGAAGTATCACATATGAGTTCAAAGTTTTTAAAGGTGAAGTTAGCTTGCATTGACGATGATTTTATGACCTATGTTTTATAACTATCTTATATCATGTTTTAGCTTTGTCAATTGCATGTCATGAAATGAGATGTCCCTTTTCACATGATTTAAATTTTTAATTCATGGCTAACATACTTAGTACATTGTTTTGTACTAACGGATACTCTTGCCTGCATTTCCCCAAATGTAGGGTCCGACAGTAAGGGTCATCGGTTTCGTGGCTAGAGGTTGACTTGAGATATTTTTGAGTTGTGGTAAGTCCTCCTGCTTCGAGGATAAAATTTTATTCTTTTAAATTTCCTTTGTGTATTTATATTTTGGACATGATGTATGGGCTAGGCCCAGTTTCATACTATTGTATTAGATGGCTATGATGAGACAAGTGTTTTAGACTTCCGCTTTACTTTTATTAAATGTTTTGGACTTGGACTATTGTTTTACTCTTATTGTTCTATTTCTTATTTTATGAGAGCTAATGGGCTTGTATGGAGTCCTTCGGAGTTCTATACGCCATGTTACATCTAGGGGTACCGTGTTACGACCCAGGGGTACCCTCTAGATGTAACAAGGCGTATAAGACCCCGAGAGGACTCATATAAGCCACTTAGAATATCATAACATAAATTAATATAAATGATGTGAAAATTTAAAACATTTCAATACAATCAAAGTCTTTATAAAATGAGCGGAAGTCTAATACAATTGAATCAAACCATCTAACCAACATGAATAAAGTCTTGGGATACATCCCATACAATAGTACAAGACATAAAAGAAAGACTTAAAGGAAAAGGGGCGGTCCAATACTCGAATGCTATGAGGAATCACTAAATCTTCACACCTTGATCAACTATGAACGTAGCCACGAGTGTGAGAATCAATGTCGCCGGACCCGACATTTTGATAAGAAATATAGGCAACAATATGTGTTAGTACAAATATGTACTAAATATTATAGCTAGCATAAACAACATAAACATAATGCTTAGTCAATACAAACCATAAGCATAATCAATGCATATAAATCATCATTATAATAAGAAAGGGACACTTCTCAACCAACCTTACTTATCCTTAGTTAAGACTCGGTCATCCGCCTCTAGTCAAGCTTACCTCGTGGAAGGCATCTGAAACAACAATCCAAGATATTCATTTATCATAACATAATTCACATTATTCATACTTACTTTTAAAGACACATGGATTTGCCTCATTGCCTAACTTACAAAGGCAAATGGGTATTCGCCTCTTGCCTTACTTACTTTAAGATTATGGGTAATCGCCTCCACAATCACATAATATGACACGGGTACTCGCCTCCACATAATTCATCATAATGGGAACGTGATAAATCACCTCTTGTTCAATTCTAAGGAGTATGGGAAATCACCTCACATCCTTCTCATATGTAGGTCAAGGGTAGTCACGTCTAGCCTCATCAATTACATAGTCTTTTAGTCTAGATTCATTTTAGGTGAGCAATCCTTTCAACCTAGAATTATTCATGTGAGTAAACCTGTCACATTCATACAATCATGCTTGGCAATTCCTTGTGGGAAGTATCCCTTCCACACTTCAACATAAACAATCGACAATTTATAGTCTAGGATTTACTGTCAGAGCACTACATCTTATGATAATATTCTATGCTCTACTCTCAACCAATTAACATCAAATACATCAATCCTATAAGGAGATATCTAAACCCGTGAAGTTTCCCTTTAAGGCATAAACCCAATTTATAAATTCTAGGTTAGAATCATGGAATAGGCGTGTGTAAATATAATTTCATCCTAAATACATGCAATTAAATCAATTAAATCATAAACAATCATAATCCACTCAATTAAATCAACATTTATCATAACCCACAACATTGGAAGAAACCCTAACCACAATTGGGGATTTAGACATCACAATTAGGAATTTTAGGGGACACCATGGGAGAAAGAATCACATGGATGAAAAGCCATCATACCATAGTCACAAAGGCCATAAAAGCTTCAGGGTGCTTCAATACATTAACCTTCGACAAGGAAGTATGAGTTTGAGGGAATATGCTCTAAAGTTCACTCAATTGTCTAAGTATGCTCCAACGATGGTTATCGATTCAAGGGCTAAGATAAGTAAGTTTGTTTTAGGTATGTCCGAAATGGTAGTTAAAGAGTTCCTAATTTACATGCTCATTGATGACATGGACATCTCTCTTCTAATGGTACATGCACAGAAAATTGAGGAGGAGAAACATAAGGAAAAGTCTAAAGAGGTAAAAAGGGCCAAGACCAGTGACGATAATTTTTCACATGCAAGGTATGATGGACAAGGTTGTCCTAGATTCCCACAACGGTTTTCCAGTCAATGTTACTCCAATGCTCCTCCTAAGTTCAACCAAGATAGGGTTTATAACACTAAGCCTCAAGGAGGAAATGTAGTGGATCTTCATTGCTTATGTCTACTTGTAGAAAGTGAGGAAGGAAACAGGAGGGTAAATACACAGCCGGCACGGATGGTTGCTTTGGTTGTGGTAAAAGTGGTCACAAAATGAGGGATTTGCCGATGCTTACGGCTAAAGGAAGAGAGGGCAAGCAAGCTACTAATAGTTATTTGTGTTCCAATGCTCCTAAGAAAAACCACTTCTATGTATTTCAGACTCGTGGTGAACAAGAGGGTTCTCCTGATAAGGTTACCGATATGTTAAAAGTTTTCCAACTTGATGTTTATGCTTTACTTTATCCTAGTGCAACCTTATATTTTTTAAAGCCATATGTGGCTATGAGGTTTGATGTTCTTCCAGACGTGTTTTTAGTACCATTTTTTGTCTGTACTTCTGTTGGTGATTCTATTGTGGCTAAGTAAGAGGGTCTATAGAAAGTGTCCCATTTCCTTGTCCCATAGAGTTACTCTTGTTGACTTGGTAGAGCTCAATATTCTAGATTTTGACATTAATCTGGGTATGGATAGGCTTCACTCATGCTATGCTTCTATCGATTGTAGTACCCTTGTAGTCAAGTTTAAGTTCCCGAATGAGCCTATCCTAGAGTGGAAGGGGGGGGGGGGATTTTATGCCTAAGGGTCAGTTTGTTTCTTATCTTAAAGCTAGAAAAATAATTTCTAAGGGTTGCTTTTACCATCTAGTTAGGGTAAGGGATGTAGATTCTGAAAGCCCCACTCTCAAGTCGGTCCCCACTATTAATGAGTTTCTGGAAGTTTTCCCATATGATTTAGCCGGTATTCCTCCTAGGCAGGAAATAGAATTTGATATTGTCCTTCTCCTAGATACGCAACCTATTTCTATTCATCCTTCTCATATGGCTCTATCAAAACTTAAGGAGTTCAAAGTTCAATTGAAAGATTTGTAGGATAAGGGTTTCTTTCGACCGAGTATCTCTCCATGAGGTGTTCCAGTATTGATTGTTAGAAAGAAAAATGGTTCTCTTCATATGTGTATTGATTACCGATAGTTTAACAAGGTGACCATTAAGAATATGTATGCTCTTTCAAGGATAGAAGATTTACTTAACCAACTTCAAGAAGGAAGTTATTTCTCTAAGATTGATCTCCGATTGGGTTATCACCAATTGAGGGTAAAATATGATAACATTTCGAAGACGACTTTTTGAACTCGGTATGGTCACTATGAGTTTCTAGTAATGTCGTTTGGGTTGACTAATGCTCCAGCGGTTTTTATGGACTTAATGAATAAGGTGTTTAGACAATGCTTTGACATGTTTGTGATTATGTTCATTGATGATATTTTGATCTATTCAAGGAGTGAGAATGATCATATTAATCATTTGTGGATCGTGTTGCAAATTCATAAGGACCAACAACTTTTGCAAAGTATATCAAATGTGAATTTGGTTAAGGTCTGTAGCTTTCCTTGGTCATATTGTTTCGAGTAAGGGTATAAACTGATGCGGTCAAAAACTTTAATTCTTTCAGATATTAGAAGTTTCTTGGGTTTAGCCTATCCTATAGAAGGTTTGTTGAGGGTTTCTCTTCAATTGCCTCTCCTTTGAGGGCTTTGACTCAAAACAAGGCTAAGTTCATATGGTTTGAAGCATGTGAAAAAGAGTTTCCAATAGTTGAAAGATAGATTGTAACACCCAAGATTCAAAAGAGGGAACATAGAAGCTTTTCAAGACTTACAGATGCCATCCACGAGGGCCCAACCACGACATGTTGGTCGAGCATGAGTAGTAGGTGGGGCTGTGGAAAGGGTCACCTAAATTGGTCCAGGAATGGAACACGGTGGGACCTACTCACCATAGGTGGGTCCACACCCTATGGTCCAGTGGCCATCGATTGGCTAAAATCTCAGTATCTAGTGGCGGACCGTGTGTCCATCGACGGTCCGTCTGTCAGGGATCTGTGGTTCGTGACTGGACGGTTATTTTAGAGGCTTATGGGTCTTTTATAGTTTTAATTAAATCAATGTGGTGTCTTTTTTCCTACCTCTAGAACACGTATATAAGTATTTTTAACCCCCAAAATCTTCCATTCAAGTCATTCTCTGAAATCGCAAAAAGAAAACTCAAACTCTCTCTCAAATATTCTCTCTCTAGAAGGTAGAAGAAGAAGGAAAAGGTTGAAGCTAGGTCAATATCAAGTCTCCTAATCTTCAAGCTTTTGTGGGCTTTGTGACTAAGGTTTGATGGCTTTTAATCCATTGGATTCTTCCTCCTATAGAGTATCCTAGAATTACCCAATTGTGAAGTCTAAATCCCCAATTCCAGTTTAGGTTTCTTCCAATGTTGTGGGTTATGATGAATGTTCATATAATTGAGTGGATTATGATTGGATTGATAGGATTACACGTTTTTTGGATTAAATTTCATGTACCCATGTGTATTCCATTATTCTAACCTTGAATTGATACAATTGGGTTGATGCCATGAGGAAAATTTTGTGGGTTTATATATCTACTTATTTGATTGATGAATTATGATGTTAGTTGCTTTGAGATTAGAGCACATCTGATTGTTGATGTTGAAGTGTGGAAGGGATACTTCCCACCATGAATTGCCAAGCATGATTGTATGAATGTGTCACGACTCGGGGTTACCCCCTAGAAGTAACACGGAGTACCTGACCCCTGAAGGGGTCTCGTACAAGCCCTTAGCATAATCATCACATAAAGACATAGAATAATGTGGAAAAATTAAACTTTTTCTTTAAAATCAAAGTCATTTTATAAAACAAACGGGAGTCTAGACATTGTCTCATTTGACCATCTAATACAATTGAATAGGGACAATGCCCTTACAATAGTTTCTAAATGGACATACTAAAAGAAACTCAAAGTAAACTACTTATCCTCAAAGCTTGAGGACTCACCAACTA
Source organism: Solanum stenotomum (assembly GCF_019186545.1). Taxonomy (NCBI): domain Eukaryota; kingdom Viridiplantae; phylum Streptophyta; class Magnoliopsida; order Solanales; family Solanaceae; genus Solanum; species Solanum stenotomum. Next base: position 40,343,170 of record NC_064289.1, on the reverse strand, counting down.
AGCTCGGGGAAACTAACTAATCCAAGCTTGAACCAAGAATACCACCACCAAGGACCAATCCCTACATTTGTAGAAAACACAGAAATATGGGTTAGCACAAAATGTACTAAGTGTAGTAGCTATGCATAAAAACATTTAAAACATGCTTAAAAGGGACATTTTGTTTGAAACCATGCTATATGTCATTTTTGAACATCATCTTTGAAATAGTTAGAGAATGTAGCTCATAAGACAAACCATACACACTTCATCATAACATAGAGGATATCATCATAGTCACAAGTACAGTCTCCAACACAACATAATGCATACTCCAATCTTCACAAGACATAGTTCACATATATAATTCAATGCCAAGATCATATCATCATAATAAAACCATCACATAAGTAACCTTGAGCTATACTTGTTCAATGCATAGATAGGATCCCATAATCCTATCTACACTAAGTATTACTTCTAGGCCACCATGGTCATGCATAACATACCTTGACCTTTTTCATAGCCAACATTCATAAACAAGGAGACATTCATACTCATATCTTATAATTAATAAAGTCACTCATAGAAACAATCCATATCATGCATACATAATTCATATATCTTCATGGCATAAGGAAACCACAATATAACCCCTTTATAAGTCTACTTGTGTAATGTACAAGTGAAGTCCCATACCCCCCCTCACACTAAGTAAAGCTCATTAGGAAGTCATTAGTGAAGTCCATGTTCATATTCATAATAAAGCATACATTCATAATCATCATATCATAGGAGAGACATACCATGCCCACTCTGAAAATCTACTTGTGCAATGCATGAATGAAGTCTCATACCCCCATCCATACTAAGTAGAACTTCTGGAGGAACCATAGTACCTAACTCATGTTCTTATCATAATTCATATTCATATCATATAGGGATAATCATACTCATTACATATACATAAGGAGAGTCATACCATAACAACAATCCAATCAACATATATCATACCTTCATGTCTTACCATAGCAGAATAAACCAACCCACAATTTCTTTCAAAGCTTACTTGTGCAATATAAAAGTGAAGTCCCATACCCCACTCCTACTAAGTAATCAAGAAATCACAAGTATAGTTCAAGTCATATTCATTATCTTATTACATAGGGAGAAGTGCATTAACTAATCAGGCTTGATGTCGGGAATAAAAGAAGATCTGATTCACCAATAGGCGAAGAAGCAATATATATTTCCAATATCTACTATTATCTTCTCACCTCATTCAGTCTTGATGGCAGATAGTTCAATGTACGCTCGATTGCTAGTAGTTTGAGGGAGAGTTCGAAAGCTTTGCTTTGATTCAATAAATAATAGAGAGCAAAGATAAGCGCATCATCACTATACTCAAAATGAGACTGCAGTTATTACCCGGATCTAAGGTAAAAACCACATTTGCCATATCCGCTCGGTGCTAAGCATTGTTCTCCAACTTATACATAGTTAAGGTGAATTACAATTTCATATGTGAAGGAGTATAGTATCCTTCATTCAACCCAACTCATAACATAGCTCATTGATTCAACATGGTGAGAACTACCTTTCACCTTAGAATCATCATATAATCATCCAAGACAATTCATACATAATCATGTGTAGTAGTAAAGGAAACTAGTCTTTCAACAATACCGTAATTCACACATTAGCCATTAGATCTTCACCATTCAAGTGGAACATAACTTCATACATAAATACATGAAAAGTAAGCCTCTCCACTTTTCAAGTGGATCAATCCATTCATATATAAGAATCTTAAACTTAGAGTACCTTCATACATTGCCTTCAAGGCTATACTTCAAGATTCAACACTTACAATTTACCCTTCAAGGGTCATAGATCATGTCTTGCAATCACACTTAGAATTCTTTAAGCATGAATCAAACAAGACAAATTGACTAAATTAACATAGATACTATTCTAAGTATTCACATTGCATGAACAAACCTATCTCAATTTCATAAAGTTGGGGTCATGGGGAAGCACATGGGTTCATGGAGAATTTCACAATAAAAACCCTCAATAAACTTTAAATTCATCATAATATAGGATAATTAACATAAAGAAATCATTTTCAAGAAGAACCCATGGCTAGAATCAAAACTCTAATTTTTGAACAAATTCCCAATTTCAAAAATTAGTGTTGAAGGGCTTCATGGAGAAAGAAATTCCATGAATGAAGGTTCCCATACCTTAATTGAAGCTTTTCCACGAAATTGGAATGAAAACCTTGGAGCTTGAACCCTAATCTTGAAGCTTTTGGTGTTCTTCAATGGAGGAACTTGTAGAGAGAGAAATATTGGAGAAGAGATGAACTTTTTATTTTGAAGTGGATGTTTGTGAAAGTGATTAATTTTGGGGATATTTTAATATAAAATCCCTTATATAGTTATTTAGAAATAATATAAAATATACCCACTTTCTAATTTAACTAAAAAATAATATTTACAAAAACGCCCCTACACATATGAACTTAGCCAAAAAAACTAAGAAAATGTTTAAGGAAGCATTTAAGGTCCTTGAAGTGGTCCACTAGCCTTGGACCCTCCCTTGGACTTTGCCTTTGGCTTTTTAAAGCTAAGAAATATCCATGGGTGTATTCAAAAGGCCTATTTATACCATATAAGGGTGGTGAAGGCTTTTACTCTCCTTGAACCGTCTCTTGAAAATATACTTAGTCAAAATTGGCTAAGGCATTGGTTCAAGGAAGTTTCTAAGGAAGGTGAATATTTTCTCCTTCCTAGATCCCTCCCTTAAATTTATACTTGGCCAAATTTTTGGACCCTTTTATATCTCCAATGTATACATAAACATATAAGGTTCATACGTTAGGCTCTAGTTTCAACTATCAATTTTCTGGTTGTTACAGAATGTGAAAGGTTTACTCACATGAGTAATTATAGGTTTAAAGGAATGCTCACCTTAAATGAATCTAGAATAAAAGACTATGTGAATGATGAGGCTAGAGGTGACTACCCTTGACCTACACAAGAGAAGGATGTGAGGTGATTTCCCATACTCCTTATAATTGAGCAAGAGGTGATTCCCCATGTTCCTATCATGATGAATGGACATGGAGGTGAGTACCCACGATCCCTATCAAATGATGTGGAGGCGAGTACCCGTGTCATATGATGTAATTGTAGAGGCGAGTACCCATGATCTTAAAGTAAGTAAGGCAAGAGGCGAATACCGATTAGCCTTTGTAAACTAGGCTAGGAGGCGAATCCCCATGTATTCAAAACTAAGTATGAATAATGTGATTTTGTTATGAAGATGATTAGTTTGGAGTGTTTCTTGATAGGCCTTCCATGATGTAAGCATGACTAGAGGTTGATGACCCAAGTCTTGAGTATGCTTAAGTAGAGGTTTCTTGAGAAGTATTCCTCCTTTGTTATGATGATTCATATGCTTGATTATGCTTATGGTTTATATCGACTAACCATTATTTATATGTTGTTCTTGCTAGCTATCATATTTAGTACATCTTTGTACTAATGCATACTCTTTCCTACATTTCTTATCAAAATGTAGGGTTCGGCGACATCGATTCTCACACTCGTGGTTAGGTTCATAGTTGATCAAGGAGTCAAGATTTGGTGAGTCCTCATAGCATTCGAGGATTGGACCACCTTTTTTCCTTTAAGTCTTTCTTTTGTGTTTGGACTATTGTATGTTGTGACCCAAGAATATTCTATTGTTCATGTTTAGATGGTTTGAGACAAGTGCATTAGACTTCTGCTAGTTTTATGAATGACTTTGATTGTATTGAAATGTTTTAAATTTCTGCACCATTTTCTATTACTTTATTTTATGGTATGCTAAGTGGCTTGTATGAGGCCTCTCAGAGTCTTATACACCTTTTTAAATCTATGGGGTACCCTGGGTCTATTCGATAATCAGAGCACAAGGTTTAGAATGGTTCTACAATGTCTCAAGCCACGTCTAATAGAGTTTTGTTCATAAGTGTGAACCGTGCCAAATTTATGAATGAGAGACTATTAGATGTTTAGGAAACTTCACTTCTTCATTCTCTAAGTCGTGCCATGGAGTTTAACTCTATAAAGTCTTCCTCCTAATCCTTACCCGATGGTTTTTAGGATGTGACAACTATAAGGGCTAATGCTAGAAGGAATAAGGGAGAAAATGTGGGGCAAAAAGTTCCTCCTCAAGCTCTGATTGATCCTTTGGAAGAGAATGTGACAAATGCGGATTTTAGGTCGGCGATTCAAGTGTTGGCTCAAGCCATGACGGCACAAGTGAATAGAGAGGTGGTAGCTCGCGTGAAACCAAATGTGGATACAGTGGCGGTAAAAGTGATGGACTTTACAGGGATGAACCCTCTGGAATTATATGGGTCAAAAGTTTTGGAATATCCTCAAGAGTTTATTGATGCGATCTATAAGATACTTGCTATTATGGGAGTGACTCTAGTAGAAAAGGCGGAATTGGCCGCTTATCAACTCAAATGGGTTGCTTAGATTTAGTTCCATCAATGGATAGAGGCAAAACCGGAAGGGCGGGTCTTATAGAATGGGAAAGGTTCTAAAGTGCTTCTCTTGATAGATTTTTCCTTCTTGAGATTAGAGAGGCACTTAAGCTCATAAACCTTAGGCAAGGAAATATGAGCATCAAGGAGTATGCGTTGAGGTTCACTCAACTTTCAAAATTCGCTCCTTTTATTGTGGCGGATCGTAGGGCTAATATGAGTGAGTTGTGTTGGGTGTCTTCAACATGGTGTCAAAGAATGCCGCAACACTATTCTCGTTCAAGACATGGACATTTCTCGTCTTATGGTGCATGCCCATCAGATTGAAGAGGAATAGCTAAAGGAAAGATCTAGCGAGGCAAAAAGGGCAAGAATGGATGCTAGTAAATTTTCACATTCTAGGTCGGTGGATGGGGTCGTTCAAGGTTCCGGCAAAAGTCTTCAAATGCTCCTCCAAGGTTTAAAAATGAAAGGGTGTCTAACCTTAAACCTCAGGGTGATGGTAGTAGGTCATTGATGCTTACTTGTGATAAATATGGAAGGAATCATGAGGGTAAGTGTCTAGCTGGCTCCAATGCCTGCTTTGGGTGTGGAAAGGTGGATCACAAGATAAAGAATTGTCCTTCCGTTGATAAGAATGAGGGAGATACTCGTTGTAGATCTCAACTTTATAATTCATCCGGTCCAAGTGATTTGGGTGCAAGTGCTCTTAAGCAAAACCGATTCTATGCTCTCTAAACTAGAGATGACCATGAGAGTTCCCCGAAAAAGATTACTGGTATGTTAAAATGTTTTCAATTAGATGTGTATGCTTTACTTGATCCCGGTGCCACATTGTACTCTGTGACACCATATGTGTCCATGAGGTTTGATGTGCTCCCCGATGTGTTATTAGAACCTCTTTATGTCTCTACCCCTATAGATGATTCTGTGGTGTCTAAGAGGGTCTATAGAAGATGTCTCATTTCCTTATCCCATTGAGTTACTCTTGTTTACTTGATAGACTTTGATATGCTAGATTTTGATGTTATCGTTGGTATGGATTGGTTACACTCTTGTTATTCCCCTATTGATTGTAGGACTCGTGTAGTCAATTTTCAATTCCCAAATGAGTCTATCCTAGAGCGTAAGAGGGGGAACTCTATGCCTAGAGGTTGATTTATTTCTTACCTTAAAGCTAGGAAAATGATTTCTAAGGGTTTTATTTACCATTTAGTTTGGGTGAGGGATGTGGATTCCGAAACACCTATTCTTGAGTCAATCCCCGTAGTAAATGAGTTTCCAGATGTGTTCTCTGAAGATCTACCTGGTATTCCTTCCAAAAGGGAAATAGACTTCGGTATTAACTTTCTCCTAGATACACAACCTATTTCTATTCCTTCTTATAGAGTGGCTCTAGCGGAACTTAAGGAGTTGAAAGAGTAGTTCAGAGATTTGTTGGATAAGGGTTTCATCCGACCAAGTATTTCTCCATGGGGTGCTCCAGTTTTGTTTGTTAGAAGGAAAGATGGATATCTTTGTATGTGTAACGACTATTGACAATTCAACAAGGTTGCCATTAAGAATAAGTATCCTCTTCCAAAAATAGATGATTTGTTTGATCAACTTGAAGGGGCAAGTTATTTCTCCAAAATTGATCTTCTGTTGGGCTATCACCAATTAAGGGTGAAAGAAGAGAATATTCCGAAAATGTCTTTTAGAACCCGATATGGTCATTATGAGTTCTTAGTTATGTCTTTTGGTTTTACTAATGCTCTAACGGTGTTAATGGACTTGATGAATAGAGTTTTCTGATAATATCTTTCATTTTTTGTGATTGTCGTTATTGATGATATTTTGATCTATTCGAGAAGTGAGAATGAGCTTATTGATCATTTGAGGAACGTATTGAAAATTCTCAAGGACCAACAACTTTATGAAAAGTTTAACAAATGTAGATTTTGGTTAAGGTCCATATTTTTCCTTGGTCATATAGTTTCAAGCAAGGGTATTGAGGTGGATACAATTAAGATGGATGTGGTCAAGAGTTGGCCTAGCCCTCTATCACCGATAAATATTCGAAGCTACTTTGGTTTGGCCGGTTATTATCAAAGATTTTTTGAGGGGTTCTCTATGATTGCCTCTCCATTAACGACTTTGACTCAAAAGAAGGCTAAGTTCATATGGTTGGAAGCACGTGAGAAAAGTTTTCAAGAGTAGAAAGATAGTCTTACTTCCGCTCCGGTGTTGACTTTACTGGAAGGTACGAATGGGTTTGTGGTATATTGTGATGCCTATAGAGTTGGGTTGGGATGTGTTCTTATGGAAAACGGTAAGGTGATTGCCTTTACTTCAAGACAACTTAAGGTTCATGAGAAGAACTATCCTACCCACGACCTTGAATTAGCGACGGTGGTATTTGCCTTGAAGATTTGGAGGCATTATTTGTATGGGGTCCATGTGGATGTTTTCATCAACCATAATAGTTTACAATATGTGTTTACTCAAAAGGATCTGAATCTTCGCCAAAGAAGGTGGATCGAATTATTGAAGGACTATAATATGAATGTTCTTTGTCACCCTGGAAAGGTGAATATAATAGCGGATGCTCTTAGTCGACTATCAATGGGTAGTGATGTACATATTGATAATGATAGAAAATAATTAGCAAGGGACATCTATAGCTTAGCCCGATTGGGTGTTCAATTGGTAGACTCCACCGAGGGTGGTGTTATGGTTCATAAAGAGTCGAAATCGTCTGTTGTGGCGGATATTAAAGCAAAATGTTTTGATCCGACTTTGGTAGAATTTAAAGAAAAGGTACTTAGAAAGTCCGTTGAGGCTTTCTCCCTAAGGGAAAATGGGGTACTTAGATACCTATGTCACTTATGTGTTCCGAATCTTGAGGACTTAAGGGAACAACTTTTTGCAGAAGCTCAGAGTTCTCGGTATTCTATTCCCCTAGGAGCCACCAACATGTGTTGTGATCTGCGGGAAATCCATTGGTGGAATGGGATGAAGAAGAATATTGCGAGATTTGTGGTCAAATGTCCAAATTGCCTACTGAATAACGTTTCAAAGACATTTCATCCAATTCAAAGCGTCAACGGTCGTTAGTCAATATATAACCCAAACAAATGTGTTGGAGTCGATCCCATAGAGAGTAGCTTTCTTTTGAATTCAAATATGAAAGTATGACGGTGATCTTAGCAGCTGAACAAACGCGACACTTAAGAGTCTAGAAGTCAAATTCTAGGATGTTGTTACCAACCTACTTCAGCAATCAACCAGGATCAATCAAATAACTAGATAACACTTGGGGGATTGACTAACCAACTGCCGAATTCAAATTAACGGGTGTACATCATTACCAACAATGTGAATTCGTCGTGGGTAGAATGGAATATTAAGTAAAGCAATTTTCTCACGAATAATTACCTTCTTTCCGTTCAAATCTCTCGAACCTCAACACGATCCATAAGACGACCAACACACTTTCTCATCAAATCTACTCTTTCGAGCTAGATACAAAGACTGAATCTTGAGTTTTACTTTCGAAAGCTAAAACCGTCATAACCCACTACTAAGGATGCCAAAATAATACGTTGGCTTTGTACTTCTCTCTTGAGCAAGCGCAAAACTTTGAACTATATTACACTAAACATGCAATAATGAAGTTAAACCACAGTAATAATTTAGACTCACTTTGAATTAACACCAAAACTCACTAATTGATAACACCCATTTAGTCAAATCTAACAATTGGTCACATTGTCAAACCCCCAAGGTTAGGGTTTTAGCCAATCATAGTAAGAAGATGAAATTCAATACCTGTCATGTTTTCCATACCTGGGTAAATGAAATTTGAAATTTAAAATTGACTAATATTTTCTCTATTACAAAACCCAAATGAAAAACCTATCTAAAATAACTTGAAATCAACAATGACAGTGTTTTGGCTCTCTATCTTTTGTTCCGCACAATTTAAGAATTCTTTCTCTCTCTTCCACAAATTAATTTATACTAATCTGAGGTGTGACTTTTTGGGACATTTAGCGAGGAAAGTAAGGTTTCGCCGACCCGTTCGGCGACTTGCCTATCGTCCTAGCCTTTCACCTTCTTTCTTCACATTTTCTTTGTGCAGCTACTGTGAATTTAGGCGATCCAAATCGAGATTGTCGTCCCATTCCCGGATGCGCCCTTTAGTATCATGAATGTACACAACAACACTCAACTTACTTATGCAAGGATCAATTGTGCACTCAAAGATTCAAGTTGTGGCTCACCATCATCAAAGATTCTCAACCTCACAATATATTCTTCAGATGTAAGTTCAAGCTCAACAAAAATACTCAAATGCCCTCACAAAAGAATGATTCCAAATTCACACACGATTGTTCAACAAATTATAGTTTTGGAATCACATAAAACTCTCACACTCACAAAGCTGAACACGGACATGACTTCACCCATAGGTTTGCCCTTATTTTCCAATCAACATTCACTTTAGCTCACTCAAGATCAATTAGGTCTTTACAGGGCTTGTAAAAGGGCCCAATGAAAAGGTATGGTCATTTAGGCTCTGGCTGCTATCCTCATGAAATGTTGTATGAACATAACTTTCTTTTCTTTTCTTCAACATTTTCACTCGTGCTCAAACTTCACCCCATTATTCACTTTCAATGGAATACCGAACACCCAATTTCTTTTGCATTTCATAACTTTTTCATTCTTTTTCTTTTTCTTTCTTCTTTTCTTTTTTTTATATGGAGGGGTTCCATCTTTTTCAAGACCATGGATAAAGGGGTACTTCTTCACACTTCTTGATTTACCTTCTTTTTTCACCACACCCCAACTTAGGCTTTTGACCTAAGTTGGCTATTCAAACAGACCACACTTCATGAGGATTATGGGTGAATGGATAAAGAGGGGTTACAATTGCATCAAGTTTCTTCCAAGAAAGGGTAAGGTTCAAAAGGCGTTCACAAAACGTTCACATACTCACAAGATTGGCCACAAAAGAGGTATATTGTCAAATTGTTAAACTCTTCAAAGTTGTTGTCTAAGATCATTTCAAGAGCTTGCATCACTTAGTCAACCGGACCAACTGGGCAAATTCTAGGTGTCATCATACAAGGTTCACAGTAAGATCATCACACAAGGCATTGTCACCACTATCAAATGAGACTCCACTTTTTCGCTAGTGTGCAATGTTCATTACAAGAGACTCCATTCGATAACCAGCTAGTCACAACGAGATGTAAAAAGTTCACATATTGTCTATGCAACTTCATTTGGCCTCATCGTAGCCGCACATTAATTTTTGGTCGATTAAGAGCACTATTCAAGTCATCGGTATTGATCATAGCCGATACTCAAATAAATAACGTTTCGAATGAGCAAGGGACTCACTAACCAAACACACACCCCTAACAAAAGCATTCAACATGTTCCCAATGTGAGTAGAGAACATAAAATACCAAAAATGAAAAATAAATATAAACTACTAGTATATAAACGTGCAGATAAAGGTGACAAGGATTCTTCACTAGTTTCCCATTTGGCGAAAGATTGTAATAGTTGCCGAACTACTCGGTGATTCACCCAATGATCTGGATATCGCCATTATTTCCATTATGTAACACATTCAGTAAGGGGGAAAAAAGGCGGAATTGAAGAATTTCATCAACCATGTAGGCACTTCACATAATGGACTTGCAACCTCGCCGAATTTGTCCCTTGAGTCAGGTTATCAGATCTGGGGCAAAAAAATGAGGAGAGTTGGGTCGCCAAATCACTTTGGCAAGTCGCCGAGTGATATTGTTTCCCTGCCTAATGCTCCAGTATCTCAGCTCCATTTTCAAAGTCTAGAAGGCGGACTACGTTGAGCTCGTCGAACAGATTCGGCAATCTGCCATTGGTAGCTTCACCTCACACAATTGCTTGCACTTGCACAATCAACACACATTATTTGAAATACTAACACTTGAGTTTCCTCCCAAGAAGCACCTTATTTAATTTCATGGAACGACGTGGAAATTCACTCAAGCATCTTCCAGATACACCACCTCAATCAGAAAAATCTTTTGGCATTTGCAAAAAGTACAACTTCAAGCGTTGTCCGTTCACTTTGAATGCAAGTCCCTCTTTACCTTCGACTTCAATGGAACCATTGTGAACACCCGTGTTACTCTAAATGGACCTAACCATTTTGATTTGAGCTTTCCTGGAAAGAGTCTGAGTCGAGAATTATATAGTAACACCCAATCTCCTACTCTGAACTCCCTCTTAAGGATTCTAGAATTATGCAACTTCTTCATCTTTTTCCTTGTAATGATCTAAACTTTCATAAGCCCAGAGCATGAATTTTTCCAACTCATTCAGTTGATCTACTCTTTCTTTTGAAGTCTTTGCCTAGTCCAGATTTGGAGATTTCATTGCCCATAATGCTTTGTGTTCCAATTCAACTGGTAAATATCAAGATTTTCTGAAGATTAGCTGATATGGAGACATACCAATTGGTGTTTTGTATGCTGTACGATACGCCCATAGAGCATCATCAAGCTTCCGAGACCAATCAGTCCTATTTGCATTCACTATCTTGGCCAGGATAGTCTTGATCTCCCGATTTGACACTTCAACTTCGCCACTCGTTTGGTGATGGTATGGAGTTGCTACTTTGTGTTTCACTCAATACTTGCTCAATACAGATGCAAAAAAAACTTATTGCAAAAATGGGATCCCCCATCACTAATAATAGGCAGAGGAGTGCCAAATCTAGCAAAGATGTATCATTTTAGGAATTGAACAACATTTCTCCCTTCATTGTTCGGTAGTGCAACAGCCTCCACCCATTTAGAAACATAATCTATTACCACCAAAATGTACTTATTACCAAACGAATTCACAAATGGGCCCATGAAATCTATTTCCCAGACATCAAATAGCTCGACTTGTAAAATGGACGTGAAAGGCAACTCTTGTGTTTTAGACACTCCACCTTGTGTCTGACATTGAGTGCCCTTCTTAACAAATTGATGAGCATCTTTGTAGAGGGACAGCCAGTAGTAACCACTTTGAAGAACTTTAGCAGTTGTACGTACACAACCATGATAACCCCCAACCGGTAAAGTGTGACAAGCATGGAGAATATCAATGGCTTCATCCTCCCGAACACATCTCCTAATGATATGGTCAGCACACTCTCTACTCGTCATATTCCTTGCCTTCTAGTGGTCATTTTGAAATCAAAATTGAGGAATTTGTTATATCATTGGAGAAAAAATCAAGGGTTTCTCCTAGGTCATCTCTGAAAAAGAACAAAGAAGTCAACCTTTGTGGGTTGCCTTCAAAATTATATGTTACAATAACTCGTATCAACAACGTCATCTCCTGCAACTCGTCTTGGTCATCTCTGAAAAGAAACAAGAGATTTTTTTGTAACGAAAACGTGATCTCCTACAGCTTCAACAGGTGACTTGTGGTGCTCATCTTGAGCTTAATCATCACCAAAAGGTGTGATATTCTATTTATTTTATTCTTTTTAAGTTTCCCTTGTCTCTACATTTTCATGGGTTGTTGAAAGAGCTTCTGCTCTTCAAGTTTTTCAACACCATTGAAGGGTTTTTTAAATGCGTGAATTGGTTTCTATGAAATAGATGTTGTTTGTTCTATTTTATGTCTTTGGTTTAATCTTTCTGTGTTTAAAGTTTGTACCTCAAATTTGTTGAAGGTTATTATGAAAATTATGGGTTAGGACTTTTTTTGAGAAGTTAGATATTCACATTGCTTTCAATACTAAAATTTTCTATTATTAGGATAATAGCTCATATTTATTCTATAGTTGAAACAATTGTTTTTTTTTGTATTGGAAAGATCTATTTTAGGTGCTGTATTGTTGATCCTTTTTTTATATCAAAAACGTTTGTTGCTAGAGTGGCAGTAAAATTAGTCGAATGCCAGAAATGAGTGTTCTAATTTTATTTTATCATTTAATTCTAATATGTAAAAGAATGTAGTGTTATTTTTTATAGTTTTGTCAGCTTCAATATTGTGTTACTTTAAGTCGACATCAGTTTGATCTTCTTCAATATTGTGTTACTATAAATCAACGTTAGTTTGGTAAGCTTGACAGTATATGTAATCGAACACGTTCATTATGATTTTTGTTGGGTAAGCTAGAACCAAATCCAAAAGCCTATAATCTTTTGGAAAATACTTGAGTTGTCATCATAATAGGAGAAGTTCTTTGTATTGTCCTTATATGACAAAAAGATTGCAATGATTTCCTCCTGTTCATGAATACAATTACAGAATACATGATTTGATATTTAATTTGTTGACTGACATCTTTCCTCTATGTAAGAAAGTGTTTTTTATTATATTTATTATTCCCAAATCATAATCGTTCGTACTACGTCAAAATTTTCTTTACATGATAATTTACTTGTGGCTCCCACAATTACGATAGTATCTTGAGTTAATTGAAGTTCTGAAATTATCATTCCAGTTGGTCCATAGACATGTTTCTGGATTGTTTGTGCCATATTAGACTTTAAGAAAACATGTGCTAGTCTCTTATTGACAACAGTAGTATGTAGATGCAAATTGAAATCTCCACTTTTTCAATGTGTCATCAAATGATACTTTGTTTTTCCAAAATCTGATATGTGTAATATGCTTTTATTTTTCGTTTAGCTAAGAATTTGTATTTATACAAGCATCACTTAATTTTTTTGTTATATTGATACTTGCACTAGCAAAATTCATAAGTTGAGAATATAATGAATACGATGCATATGCCCTATTTGCTATTTATTTAAGATATCTTTTTTATAGCTTTTATTTTAAGTATGATTTCTTTTATCTTGTAATTGACTTATTGATGTGCATTGATGTTTGTTACTATTATAGGTCAGTATAGTCAACTGTTGTAAAACTTGTGGATAGAATTAAATCTCATATTTTCATCGTAGGTAAAGTCTTATTCCAAATGTTCTATTTTTTCCAATGATTATTTTAGATGACCTCTTTTTGCTTTATACATCTCGTAAGAGCGATCAGGTTAGCTTGTTGCTTGCCAATCTTTTTTTTTGTTAGTTTAATCTTGATTATTAGTTTTGCCATGCCATTGCTATCTGCTAACATGCAACTTATTATAGTATACTTGGGTTTTTAACCCTTAGTCAGATAAACATTGTCACATAGTTGGATCTGTATAAACAGGGAGGGTACATTTTATAGGGTACTACTTTAAGGTTCTTGTTACGAAGTTAGGTAGTATATTTCTAAGCCTTGGTTGAAATTGGTTTGTTTTGATACTGTAAAATTTGAATACTTGGTTTGATATTTTACTTGTGTCGTGTAGGGATATCCAATGGATATGAGTGATAAAAGTTGGATTAATCTCCCATGATCCACCAATGAATATGAACATAGAGTGAATGCTTTTCTTGATAAAGCATTTAACGAGCTTCCCAAGGAAATGAAATATTATGCCCTTGTAGAAAATGCTTTAATCATTATTGGCATTATCGAAGTGTGGTGGAGAATCACTTGATTGCTTTTGGATTTGCTCGTGGTGGATACACAAACTGGATTTTCCATGGAGAAGAATTTTCATCAAATACTACAACACCACAACAAAACGTTGATGATTAAAGATCAAACATGCAAGATGACATTGATGGACTACATCATGCTACTTTTAGAAATGTAGAAGGTGAGCCGAGGAATGAAGGAGTGAGAGAGGGACCATCTGAAGATGCAATGAAATTTTTTAAGTTAGTGGAGGAAGGAAAACAAGAGTTATATCTAGAATGCAATACTTTTTCTAAGCTAAGTTTTACCATTTGGTTGTTCTTGTTTAAATGCATCCACGGACTGAGTAATGTTGCCTTTTAAGACTTACTAGAGTTATTAAAAGAGGCATTTCCATTTTCTTAGATACCCGAGAATTTAAACAAGGCAAAAAAGGTGATAAATGATTTGGGTCTCCATTATGAAAAAATTCATATGTGCCCTAACGATTGTGTGTTGTTTTTGAAAGACAATGAAAAGATAGATTATTGCACTGTGTGTGGGTTTTCAAGATGGAAGAATTTTCATAATGAATTGACCAATAAGAGCACTAAAATTCCAACATATGTTTTAAGGTACTACCCTTTAAAGCCTAGGCTTTAGAGGATATTCATATGTTCTGAAACATCTGTAGCTATGAGATGGCATGCTACAGAACTTCCCAATAATGGGAATCGTAGACACCTTGTTGATGGAGAAGCTTGGAAGCATTTTGATTCCTTACACCCAGACTTCTCCTATCATCCTCGTAATGTTAGATTTGGTCTTTCAAGGTATGGTATCAATTCATTCCTAACCATGAGTATTTCTCATAGCACATGGCCTGTTATGTTAATGAAATATAATTTATCACCATGGATTTGCATGATGCCAGAGTATATGATGTTGTCAATGATCATTCCAGGTCCAATGTGTCCGGGAAAGGATATAGATGTGTACCTTCAACCACTAATTGTCGAGTTGAATGAAATGTGGGAAGTGGGAATGGAAACATATGATGATGTAACTAACCAAATATTTTCATTACGTGCAGCTTTAATGTGGACAATAAGTGATTTTCCAGCACTAGCATTGCTTTATGGATGGAGCACCAAGGGGAGATGGACATGCCCCACTTGTAATTATGGTACTTGCTCTCAATATCTCAAACATAGTCGTAAGATGTGTTACATGGGTCATCGGGCATTTTTACCTCCAGATCATCCATTTGTTAAATTTTTCTCGTATATATTTTCAGTATTCAACATTTTTCTGCAATTCCTCCGAGGAACTTTAACTTCATTGTGGAACAACAAAGTATCAGGTCCTCTTCTCATTCTCTTCTTTATATTTAAGACTTATTGATACTCTTTAATACACCTATTCTATTTCAGAGACCTGTGTTATGAACATTTTTCTGAACATGATCTTGAATATAATTGAAACTTGAGCAGTCCTACTGTTTTTAACATAAACACCCCCATCTTTGTTAGTGTAGGTTGCCTAGAAGTGTCAATGGTATTGCCAAGCTGCGGTGTTTCTGATTTAGATTCATTACATATGTCTTTGATTAATAAATGAATAGAAGGTGAACAAAAATATGAACAAATGGATAAAGATTTGGTAGTTCATTACCAACTAACAATCTGCCATGAAGAACAAAAATATTGTGTTAAGATTTGGTAATTTTTTTCCCAATATTTCTAACTTGTCTACTCTTAAATTTACAAAGATTTTGATATTCATGAGTCAACAAGGAACTTCAAGAAAAAACAAAACTACCAAAAAAAAAAGGCACACGCTAAACCTGGGACATTATCATCCTTGTTACAACAAAGACGAACATTTTTGCAAACACAAGAAACTCTTCAGGTTGTGCGGTTAGAGAAAACAAATCTGCTAAATTCAATTGAGAAAGAACAACCAATTTCTAATCAACAACGAGTAGCACCACAGGTTGAAGCCAATGAACAATGTGGAGAAGAGCAATCAATTGTAGATGAGCAACCAATTGCAGAGGAGCAACTGCAAATGGATTCTACAAGTACTCATCCAACAAATGAACAATCAGAAGAACAAGGTACATATAGATTAGAAACTTATTAAACTTATTTATGACGTCTAATTACTTATATTTTCTATAGCTTCAGACCCTTCCACTCAAAAAAACAAGAGAGGTATAACACTAATGCAAAGTGTACATATGAGAAACGAGTGTAAGATGATCCTACTGAACAACAACAATAATCCTTTTGGTACAACCAATGATGTTATTTTAGAGTTTAGCAGCTTCCTTGGCAAGAAATGCGACCCTTTTCCCTCTAGACATATTAGATTGGAGGTATATAGACACAGAAGATGATTTATGGACATATACACAGGTTTAAAGTTCCTAATGTAAATTATTTATTAAAATTAATTTAAATATTTTACTAACCTAATGAAACCAAATTGTAGGAAAAATATGATATACCTGAAGATGCGAGAAAATGGGCTTTAGAAGTAATTGGATATCCTTGGAGATGGCATAATTTGAATCGGAGGAATTATGCTATAAATCAAGTGCTAGTGAAGATACCAAAATGGCAAAAAGGCCTCCTTATGTTCTAGAATGTCAACTTAAGGAACTCATAAAATATTGGGGCTGTGATAAACACAAGGCAAATTTAATTTCAGAATCACAGTCTCTTTTGTATTGCGACTTGGCTGTTGGAGCTTCTTTCTCTCCCATTTATATTGTGATATTGATGTTGCTAGCACCTTATTTTTTTCATTTTCTAATTTACTCTCTTCTGTTCACCTCTCTATTGCGAACAACACTCGAACCATTTTTCATTTTTTTCTCTTTGTTTAATTAATGAATATGCTATCTGCGGTGGAGGTTTATATGTTTAGTTAGTTATTAGAGATGATTCATTTTTTTATTTATTTACAGAAAATGGATGAAACCAAATCTAGAAATCAAAAGAAGTGGATGAAACCACACACTACTGGCAAAATAAGTTTTGCTTTAGTCCGCAGTAATCTGGTATGTTTTCTGGTTCTTTATCAAATCTTAACTTGTTAGTTTAAATAGAATTTTAATATCACTTTTTCATGTGACTAAAGACAAAAAAAAGGAAAGCAATGTATCACTTAAGGAGCTAATTTTTGTTACAAGAACAAGACACCCTGAACGTTCATACAAAGACTCAAATGAAGACTCCATTGTACAAATATTACATACTTGCAATTTCTTTTTAGACATGTTCTTTGTCCGTGATTTTTGTTTCCTTGAATAAATTTTGTTAGGCTGAAATGGAGGATATTGATTAGTGCAGACATACTAGCAACACTGTAAGTTTCATAAAGGTTTTTCTTAAAATTTCTTTGCACTAAATCTTTGTCTCAAATTCATTTAAAGTATATTTTTTGTAATTGCAGTAATCGTGGATCTTTAAATTTTATTATTGTTGAGAGAAAGTGGATGAATCCATGTCTATGCATAAAGTCTGCCCGTCTGGAAATCAAACTAGTTCTACAAATGAAATATAATGTGATTACTCTCTAGAAAAATGAATTATATTGTTGCTGCTAGTGTTAGTCTATACACTTCTGCTTGTATTGATTTTCTTGAAGCATGCTCTTTAGCCTATGCCAACTCTTCAGACCATCTTGTGCTGCCTCTTTTGATGGATAGTTTCTGCCATATTCGTTGTGAGAAGGTACAAGCATAATATAGGTGTTGATTTATTTCTGGTTCTGCATATGTAGTGTATTTAAGAGATTAATAATATATTGTTATGGTTCACATGTTAAATGTTTCTCATACTATGTAGTAAGCCGCGATATTAAGATTAATAATATTCCTTTAAGGTTCACATGTTTAACGTTTCTGATAGTTCAATTTTACTAGTTCTCACTATTTATGAATTTAAAGTTTTTTTTATACTTAGATCCTTGAATTTCAAATTGATTCTGAATTTCTTGTTGGATATAATTTGATGTGTAACCTCTTGTCCTGGTGCTACCGAAATTTCTTAGATTGCACTCTTTTTTCTTAGATTTGTCACAACATCCTTTAGGACATCTTATAAATTTTTACATGGTTTACCCGTTATCAAGACTTCTCTTTGACGGGATTAATCTCACATGGAGATTGATACCACCCCTGATGATTAGACCATCAAAATCTTATTCCGATTTTGTTGCTTAACAGAAATATGTATTTGTGGGTGTGTATTACTTTAGTTTTCTCTTATGATTTCTATTGATACTTTTTCCTCGGCTGTTGTCTTTCATGATGTGTCGCTGAATCTTGTGACAAACTAATTTCTTAAGCCTGACAGTCTCTGTCATTTTTATCAGTTTTAGTATATACGTAGTTAGACGTATTCTCTAATAGTTAAAATCTTGTAGAAATGTTTAGTTTCTGCTTCCTTCTTATCCCTTAGTAAGGACTTTTTCTACTTTCGTATTTCTTGCCACTGCACACTTTTGTCATAATGCATTGTTGCTTTTCAAGTATTATCACTTTCTAATTAATTTTAATACCATTTGTTGGAAGGGAAGGTGAACAAAGGGATGAAAACAATGAAGGCACACCTTCGGAGGATTGAGTTGGTATCTTTGGCACATAACATGTGTTCTAGAAGTCTTTTGTTATTTGGACATTGAAACCATATGTTTAACCTTTTGAACAATCAAAAATTATTGTGTATTTTGCTTTATTGGATACTACTTGACCTTAGATGCTACATTGAATTTGAATATATATATATATATAGTGTGTGTGCATGATATATTGCTTTAAGTTGTATTATTGCCTATAACTTTTGTTCATATTACTCTTACTGTAGATTACAATAGCCCTAGAATAGCTCTATATATCAGTAGCCAAATATAATTTACACAATAGTGAAGAAAACTGTCCCAATGGTACTATAACCATTGCAATAGACAAGAAAAAATTGTTACAATTAATGTATAAAAAGTGTTGCATAATAAACTATAGTAACGGTTTGTTAAATACCACAGTAGGGGTTAGAACTATTGCCCTACTTTAAAGTAAGAAGTGATACAATGCTAATATAAATGCTGCTTAAGATACTATATGACGGTTACAAAATGTCCTAATATGTCATAAAACTGTTGCAATACTTTAAAGTAAGAACCATTGTGATGATAAAATAGGTGTTGCAATTAGTTAATAGGAACCGTCTGAAAAACCATCCCATTAGAGAGTTAGAACTGTTGTTATACATTAGAAGTATAAACTGTTGCAATAGGAACTTCTATCGCAACCATTTTACAAATTGTTGCACTAGACCATTGCAACAGAGCTTTAGCAACGTGATTTGTTGAGAGGGCTGCTGAAACCGTCCCAATAGGGTTATAGCAACAGAATTCCTATCTACAGCAACATAACTTTAACTTTTGTCGTAGGCCATATTTCTAGTAGTGTATTGACCGTACCGGAAGGGACGAATGGTTTTGTGATTTATTGTGATTCCTCGAGAATTGGGATAGGATGTGTGCTTATGAAAAATGAGAAAGTTATTGCCTATGCCTCAAGGAAACTTAAAAATCCCCATGAGAAGAATTATCCTACTCACCACCATGAATTAGCCGCGGTTGTTTTTCCCTTAATGATCTGAAGACATTATTTGTGTGGAATTCATGTAGATGTGTTTACCAACCACAAGGGTTTGCAATATGTGTTTAATTAGAAAGATCTAAATCTTCGCCAAAGAAGGTGGCTTTATTATTGAAGGATTACGACATGAGTGTTCTTTATCACCCTAGTAAAGCTAATGTAGTAGTGGATGATGCTCTTAGATTGTTATATATCGGTTGTGTTGCTCATATTGAAGAAAAAAAAGAAAGAGTTTATTCGAGATGTTCATAGATAGGCTCGATTAGGTGTTCAACTAGTGGACTCCACCAAGGATGGTGTTATGGTTCACAATGGTTCCGAATAGCCTTCTGTGGAGGATGTGAAAGCAAAGCCATTTCTTGATCAAATTTTTGTAGAGTTTAAGGAAGCGGTGCTTAAGAAATTTGTTGAGGCTTTCTCCAAACGGGGAGATGGTGTACTTAGATACAAAGGTGGTTTAAGTGTTCCAAATATGGATGACACAAGGGAACCGATTTTGACAGAAGCCCATAATTTGCAGTATTCAATTCACCCAGAGCCACCAAGATGTACCGTGATTTATGGGAAGTCTATAGGTGAAATGGGATGAAGAAGGATATTGCGAGATTTGTGGATAAATGTCAAAATTGCAAACAAGTCAAGGTTGAGCATCAGAAATCGGGAGGTTTGTCCAAATATATTAGCAATCCTACTTGTAAGTGGGAATATTTGAATATGGACTATATTCTTTGGTTACCTCCCACCCGGTGACAACATGATTCTATTTGTGTTATTGTAGATCGGATGACGAAATCGGCTCATTTCCTTCTTGTCAAAATTTCCTATTCGGCGGAGGACTATGCCAAGATGTACTTGAGAGAAATGGTAAAGTTTCATGGAATTCCTTTGTCCATTATATTTGATTGTGGTATCTAATTCACTACTCAGTTTTGGAAGACATTCCAAAAGGGCCTAGGCACTAAAGTGAAACTTAGCACAACCTATCACCCCCAAACCTAAGGGCAAGCTGAGTATACAATCCAAACTTTGAAAGATATGTTAAGAGCTTGTGTGATTGATTTTAAAGGTAATTGGGATAACCATTTTCAATTTATAGGGTTTGCTTATAACAATAACCATCACTCGAGTATTGATATGGCTCAATTTGAGGCCTTATATTGTAGGAGGTGTAGATCTCCTCTAGGTTGGTTTGAGGTGGGTGAAGTTGCCCTGATTGGTCCCGAATTGGTAAAAGAGGCCATAGAGAATGTTCGACTTAGTAGAGAAGAGTTTAAAATGGCTCAAAGTCGGCATAAGTCATATGTCGATGTGAGAAGAAGGGATCTAGACATTGATGTTCACTATTCGATTTACTTGATAATTTAACATATGAAGGGTGTAATGAGGTTTGGTAAGAAAGGGAAGCTTAGTCCCCGATATATAGGCTCATATCAGATTTTGAGGCGTGTTGGTAAGGTGTCTTATGAGTTTGATCTGCCAAATGAGTTGGCATCGGTGCATCCGGTTTTCCATGTCTCTAAGCTTAAGAAATGTGTGGGTAATCTGACATCCATAGTTTCCTTAGAAGGTTTTAAGTTAAGGAGAATCTTTCTTATGAGGAAGTTTCGGTAGAGATTTTGGACCGGTACGGTAAGAAGTTGATAATTAAAGAAATAGCTTCCGTGAGAGTGTTTTAGAGGAATCAGTTAGTTGAGGGTGCTACTTGGGAAGCCGAGTCCAATATGATGTTTGATATCCTCATCTCTTTCCTTCAACTGCTATTCTAGCTTGAGTTAATGAGCTCCTCCTGGCTTGTCCTTTTTTTTGGAATCATGTGTTTTATGTGTTTCCGTGATTTCCTTATGTTATGCTTGTTAATGAAAACTTGTGTTTTGAAAGAAAATGAGTTTGCATGATTGATTTCCACATGCTGTTGTGCGTTGGGTATGAGTTGCATATAGACATCATGAGATGAATTGATGAACATGCTTTAGATATTCTTTTTGAGAACAAATTGCACATGAGCTTTATGACATTGTGTTGAGCATGCTTTGATCTTGAAGAAGAAGATGAGTAATTTTGAGATTTCATGCATATTGGGTTGCTAGATGTAGTACCTAATTCCTTATGACGCATTGAGTATGTTTGTCTTGGACTTGATGTTTCCTCCTTGTATATGTGCATTGCATGCATGATGGGATGTTAGAGTTAGTTTCACCCCTCTTATGATGTTTTGAGAACTTTCTATCTTAGAGTCGATAGATCCTCCTCGGTTGCATTGCATTGTAGGTTGCGTTGTTAGTTCCTCTCCTAATAATTTTTAACCAGTTTGAATCTCATTCGAGGACGAATGATACCAATGGGGAGATATTGTAACACCCCGAATCCAAAAAAAGTAAATGAAACAAATTTTGAGAAGTTCCAGGTGCCAGCCAATATGGCTAACCACGGCCCGTGGGTAGAACCATAGACCTTAGTGTGGTCCGTGGAATGGCCCTCCTACCAAGTCTTTTGTTGCTCGGGACCACGGCCAGACCTACGGATCGTAGGCCGGACAATGGTGCGTGGTTAGGGTCTGTGGTTCGATAGCCCAAAATCACCTTTCTGATGACCAACGATGATTAACGACTAAAGTACACCTCATCCGATTCTTGGTATAAATGGTTGTTAACTAGTATAAAACCCAACGAAGAGTTGGGGTCGAATGCACAGGGTGCGGTACGTGTCTAAATTTTAGTTATGAAGCTATAAAGTTGTCTATTTGGTTTTAGGAATAGAATTTATCGAAAAGAAATGTAAACAAGTCTAAGGGGATGAAAATGAACGTATGATGGGGGTTTGGATTGTCAATCATCAGCTAGAACATAATCAAACACGGAAGAAATAACAATATAGAGAGGAATTCTTGGAATGTGATCGATTATATGCCAATTTCACAATATGGGTAATTGAAACTACTAATAAATAGCCAAATATCAGTGGGTAGGCTAGACGGTAAGTGAGATAGTTTACTCTCTAACAACCATCAGGATTCAAGTGATTTCTTTCGAACATCAACAAGATTAACAAGTAATAATAGCCCAAACCTTGAATTGGAACTGGAAAAACTCAGAGAGAACTCGTCAAATTTTATTTAAAATTCCAATTTATAGTTGGCAAAAATTTAGCCTGAGAGTCCATTTGGCCGAATAAGTCGGGCCTCGCCTAATAATTTAGTGATCCGACCTTTGATCCTTTCCATCGCAATTTTGTATTAGTCATCAGTTTCCCAAGGTTCTGTAACTTTGGGCAATCCAACTTGTTGTCACGGAGTGGATCAGCCAGTTGTCGACTAGCCATTACTGTCCCCAGCTTGGTTTTTCCCTAGGGATGGCATGCTAGAACTTTGGGCGAGCTAAAAAATCCATTCCGCGGTGAGCCGAGTGGTCTTGGATATTACCAAGATCGCTTTTCTTTACTTCTTCAGCTTGTTTGCTTCTTTTTGCCCGGTAGTGTCCTTGTCTTGATCCTTAGCCTTAAATGCTGCAAATCAACATTGTAACATCAGTTTAGATCATAAATAAGGGGCATTTGAGGACACTAAAACTATCAAAACAAATCCCTAAATGAGCCGAAATCTAAGACTCATCAACACCACCAACTTAAACTTTTGCTTGTCATCAAGTAAAACTCAGGATCAGCCGTTCAATAAGGATATCTACAAACAGTGCTGCATAAAACTCAATATGAATGCACACAACAAGGTTCAAACTACTTATGCAATGATCAATTGTGCAATCAAAGTTTCAAATTGTGACTCACCATCATCAATTGCTCGCAATCTCACAATGCTTGCTTCAAATTCATGTTCATGCTCAACAAAGGTATTCAAATGCCCTCACAACCAAGATGATTCCATAATCACACAAAGTTTCTCAAAAATTGAAAGTCATGGAATCATATACAACTCTCACACTGACAAAGATGAACACATGCATGACTCCACCCATAGACTTGCCCTTATTTTCTAATCAACATTCGTTTCAGCTCACTAAAGATCACAAAGTTCTTTTTAAGGCTTGTAACGGGGTTGAGTGTAAGGGTATGGTCATTTAGGCTTAGTGGCTTCTACCTTCATGAAGTATGGCCTTAAAAACATTCTTTCTCCTTCTCTTTCACATTCAAGAATGTTCAAATTCCACCCCATTATTCAACTCAACATGAATCACCTTATAACCCATTTCTTTTGCAATTTTCATTACTTTATTTCAGAACTATTTCTTTTTTTCAGTCATTTTCTTTTATTTTCTTTTCTTTTATTTCCTTTCTCCCTATTTTTCTTACATGGAGGGGTCCCATCTTTTTCAGAATAATTGATCAATGGGGGAGTTCTTCATACTTCTTGACTTTCCTTCTTTTTCGCCACACCCCTAACTTAGCCTTTTTGCCTAAGTTGGCTATTCAAACAAACCAAACCTTCATGAAGGTTAAGGGTGAAGGAATAAATAAGTCAAAGTTGTTCTAGTTTCTTCCAAGAAAAGGATAGGCTCAATGGGTACAAAGACAAGATTCATACTTCTCACAAGGGTGGCCACAAAAGAAGTATATTGTCAAGTTAGTTCACTCTTCAAAAAAATTTCCTAAAATCATTTCAATTGCTTGCTTCACTAAATCAATCGGACCAATGGGCCAAATTCTCTGTGTCATCAAATACAATGTTCAAGACGACCTCACCACACAAGGTATTGATACAATCATCAAACAAGACTTCACACTTTCAAGCTAGGGTGCAATGTTCATCACAAGAGACTTTATTGACAATTGGCTAGTCACAACATTATGCTCAAAGTTCACATATTGCCTATGTAACTTCGTTTACCTAATTGTAGCTGCACATTCATTTTGTTCAACTAAGAGCACTATTCAAGTCATCGGTATTGACCACAACCGACACTCAAATTTGTACAAGAACAACCACAATCACACACGCAAGAGGTGGAAAAATTTTAAAACATGGTTCAAAAACCATTTTCTATCAAAACAATGGGCCACAACACAATTCAACAACCAAGATATATATAAAAACCAATAAGCTCTAGTATTCACATCACAAAAATAAAATATTAGCAAAACAACTCACAACAGGTAGGTATGGAACTACCTCACCCCACCAACAAGCAAAATGTCGTTGTCCTCAAATACAACAAAAATAAAAACATTCTAAAAAGTAACAGAGGGGGAGGAGAAAGGTCATCCGGCCAGGCTAAGCATAGGTGAAGTCTGCATGTCTGTCGCTCCATCTATCTGGGCATCAGTGCCCAGTATCACATCATCCTTAGCTCCGTTGGAGCCCACCATCGAAGTATCCTGAAGCGATGCCTGCCTCGCAGTCTCGAACATCGCACATCGCACCCTCCAAGTCAAGCAAATCTTCATAGATAGCTTCCTCACGAACACTAAGCTGCTCTTCATCAGTCTCAGCCTCGGACTCTAGAGCAACCTCATCAACTCTAGCCTCATCTTCGGTGCTAGCTGGAGTCACATCAGAATAATGTCATGACCCAAGGTACCCCCTAAATGTCACAAGGCACATAGAACCTTATAAGGATCCATGTAAGTATCTTACAATATCATAACATAAAAATAGAACAATAAAGAGTAAAAACATATTTCAAGTCTTAAATTTTTCATAAAGGAAAGCGGAAGTCTAGACTTGTCTCAATATAGCCATCTATTAAAATACTTGAATCAAATAAGGCCTAGCCCATACAACATGTCTAAAAAGGGAAATACAATAAAGGAAACTACATCATGAGAAAAAGTCATCCTCAAACCATAAGGACTCATCAAAAAGCTCAAAAGATATACAAGTCTAAGATTTAGCAACTAGATAGATCACCTTGAGAACTGGACCCTACACTTGGGAAAAAAGTAGGAAAAGGAGGGGTTAGAACAAAAATGTACTAAGTATGGTAGTTATGCATAAAACCATTAAAACATGCAAAAAGGGACATTTCATTTGAAAATATCTCATTTTCCAAGTTTGAACATCATATAAGACAATAAAAGTCATAAGTCATATTCATGGACAACATAAGTCAATATCATCTTAAAAACCATTGAACTCATAATCGAAGTCTCTTGAGTAACAATAGTTCATTATTCATGTTCTTATTGTACGAATATAGCCTTAATCGACATAGAGACCATATGAGCTAAAACATGATCGGGTGTCTCCCACACTGAAAAGAATTGTTCTACTTGCCTAAGGTAGAACCATGAACTCTTAGCTTAGGTGGATCCACTAGCTAGAAAACATATGGGGGGAACATAGTTATGGGATGCTTAGATTGCTACTAGAAACATGGACTCAACTATCGTAGGAGGTTTCCATCTCATGAGACATACATGGTAAGCCCAGACTCAACTAACGTAAAAGACTTCTATCTCATTTCAATATCCACCCGGTGGTAAGCATAATTCCCACAGAATACTTATTAAGTCTTACTTAACTCATGTCCCATGGAATAATGTCCTTGACAATCAATCCAAGTTAGTTCATTAGGATAGCTTTTACTCATTGATTCAATTAGGTGAGAATAGCCTTTCAACCTAAGAATCCTTTCTATGTGTCACGACCCAAGGCTAGCCCCTAGATGTGACTCGGCGTACTTGACCCCGAAGGGGTCTCATACAAGCCTCATAGCACTTTATTGCATTAGACATAGAAATATTGTGGAATTAAAAACTTATTTAAATCCAAACATACTCATTTAAAAACACAGCGGAAGTCTAAAGTCTCACATGGCCATCTAAACAATGTCTTGAAAACTAAAGGTGGGTCACAGCCCTTTACAATCGAAAAGTCTTACAATAGTCTTTTATATGAAAGAAAAGAACCATCTAAAAGTACTTGTCCTCGATCTATGAGGACATACCACTTGGTCTTGGAGGAACTCAATCCAAGCCTTGAACTAGAGAGAAGCAACTCACTTGCCAGAACCTACCGTTGTAGTAAAATAAGAGAAATATGGGTTAGAACACAAAAATGTACTAAGTATGATGACCATGCAAAAATATGCTTTAAAAGGGACATTTTGGTTGGAAATCATACATTATGCCACTTTTTAGAAATATCATGTACAATAGCATAAGAGACATCAAATACAAGTATAATCATCATAAAAGTCATAACATCACATATGGACATAATTACATGTAAAGGTTTACCTTCACCTTAGACCTTCACCTCAAGTAACCTTCATGCTATACCTTGTGCAATGTATGAATAGTGTCCCATACCACAATACACACTAAAGTACCACATTAAGGTCACCAAAAATGAGCTAACCACCCATTCCTTTCACCTTTACAGAATACTCAAACATAAGAGACATAAACATTTTATAAGACATGACAAAGGAAAATAACGCATAGTACAACCCAAGTATAGCATGCATAATCACATTAGACAATTAAGTCAACATTCTTCATTAGCTTCATTAAGAGGAGTTTCATACATTAGTCATTAAGACTTAGAGAACTCACCATGACCCTCTCAAAGCCTACTCGTGCAATGCATGGATGGCATCCCATACTACCACCCACACTTCATAGAACTTCTCAAGAAACCATAATGCACATCTCACATAATGGGAATAGAAATTAACCGACATAGACCGTTAGAGCTAACCATGGAATCCGGTGTCGTATGGCCCCACACCGTAAATAGGTGTCCTACTTGCCTAAGGTAGAACTAGGTACATTTAGCTTGGATGGAATCCACTGGCTAAAATACTGTGTGGGCGCATAGTTATGGGATAATAAGATGTTCATTGGAACCCTAGCCTAACATTGGGAGAGTTTCCATCTTACCATATCCTCTTGGTGCTTAGCCTCCATTCCCATAGAGTAGTTAATTTACATTTCATTATTGTTCTTGAGAGGAATGCCATAGGCCAATCAAGCCAAGACACATCATTACACATGAAAGGAATACCATAAGCCTATCGATTCATGGTACATTAAGGATAGCTCATTGACCTTCCAAGAAGGGTGCCTTCAACATTGGGTCTACCGATACAAGGTTCATCATTTCACACATGAAAGAGCCACCTACACTAGGTCTACCGATTCAAGGTTTAACATCACATTAGATCCTAGACTTATCATGAAGGGCTACCAATACTAGGTCTACCGGTTCAAGACATATCCTAGAATACTACATCATTCATTTATGAAAGGAACGCCATTGGCCTATCGATTCATATTCATCAAGTCAATACACATTCATCAATACAAGAAAGGGTGCCTTAGCCTACCAATTCAAGATACAACAATCCACATTACTTTCATTTATACAAGAATAGGATTCCTAAGCCTACCAATTCAAGATATACATTACCATGAAGAACCCTTCACATTCCATTATCAATATTCATAATTGTCAAATTGAGCAATCACCTTTCATAATAACACAATTACATTCAACACATGATCACCTTAACTTCATTAGATTCACATTCGTTCACAAGATATCATGATAATACTTCAATTCCTCATACTATGCCTTCAAGTCCATAAATCTCAAATCACCAACACACCAACAATTTACTATAATTAAGGCATGGACAATGATACAATTCAATAACTGATAGCATCCAAGGAAGCTCTACTCCATTGAAGGACAAGGATGACGCTTTAGAAACTCCAAGGAGGCCCATAACAAGATCTCAAACCAAGGAGCTCAATGGGCTTCAATCGCTGATCCAAAGGTTTCTTATTGGGGAAGAAGAGCTCAAGCCCAAGGGAGAGGAATTGTCCAAATGCTACAATTATTTGGTGGCCCAAATTCAAGCCCAAGATGAGGAATTTTAAGGGCCATTTTCGTGCAAATAAGGTCAAGAAGAGTCCAAGAATCAGCCATAACAAGAGTTGCTTTCTGCCCAAGTTTTGAGAGAAGACTAGTCAAACTTTCCAAGATTGTCAAGATTCTTTTCCTAGTTGGGATTTACCTTATTTATTTATTTAT